>NC_091481.1:74027852-74305352 GCF_036971445.1 Narcine bancroftii
TGTGATAGGGTGGAAGGAAGAATAATGGAGTGAAGATCAAAGAAGGAGGAGGAAGGGAGGCGTCAGGAGGGATAGCATAGGCAGGGTGAATGAGGGAGGAAGAGAGTAAAGGTGTGAGAGGAGGGTGGGAATGAGGGAGAAGGAAGGAGACAGTAAGAAGATAAAGAAGGAATGGAAGTAGAGTGAGTAGGGAGGCAAAAAGAGGAGCACAATGCAATGGTAAGATAGAGAATGAGGGAAAGAGGCATGAGGAGAGAGGACAATGGAAAGAGAGGTGGGAAAGAGGGAGTATGGTGAGCAAGGATGGTGGAGGGGGGAAGGAGGAAGAGGACGAAGGGTTTGAAGAGGAGAGAGTGAGGGCAGAGATATCAGCCTCACCACAACCCTGTCTCCCTGACAGGGAGGCACTGAGGGAGGATTGATTCTGAGGACATGGCAGAGGTCACATGGACCAAGTGAGTGGGGGAAAAAGGGGAGGGACTGATGGACAGAGGGAGGAACTGAGAGTGGAATGGAGGAAGGGTGGGGTGGAGGGGTAAGAGAGAGGGACAGAGGAGTGGGAAGGATTGAAGGAGCTGTGAAACAAAGGGAAGCAGATAGAGGGACAGAAGAGGGAAGGAAGTGGTAAGAGGGTTGGAGGGGGAGGGTAAAGCATGGAGAGGGAGGGAGGGAGAGGGAAAGATGGAGGATAGAGATGGATGGAGGGAGGGGGAAGGATGGAGGGAGACAAGGAAGGAGGGAGACGAGACATAGAGGCGGATGGCAGAGGAGCGAGGAAAGGAGTAGGGAAGGACAGAGGAAGGAGGAGATGGAGAGGAAGGACGGAGGGAGGGGGGATAGAGGGAGTGATGGCCACTGGGTGTTTTCCCCCTTTCCCCAGACCGGAGGAGCTGAAGGTCCCCATGCAGATCCCTGAAACAGGGTCACTCCCATCACCAGCCGAGCCCCCACATCCTGGGACACTAACGGTCCCAGCCCAGGTCGAGGAGGGCAGTATGGTGAGTCTGATCCCACAGAGAGGTAGGGATTAATGGGGAAGGGGGGCTGGGATGAGGGAGGATTTGAGGGAGGGAGGGGTTGAGGAGTGAAAGGGTGAAAGAGAAGTGGGAGTGGAGGGAAGTGTAAGGGAGGATTTGAGGGGTGAGACAGGTACTTAACAGGGAGGGAGGAATGGGTGAGATGGAGTGAGTGAGGGTGGGGTGAAGAAGGTATGGACAGAGGGTGTGAAGGAAGGGGTCTACATGATGGAGAGAGGGGTGAGGGATGAAGGAATTAGAGTGTTGGGGAGGAAGAGATTGAGTGAAGGAGGGATGAGTGAGGGAGGGAATAGAGGGGTGGGGAGGTGAGATGCGATAGGAGGGAGGAGGGTAATGGATGGAAGGGAGGGATGAGGGAAGAATTGAGGACTGATGGATGGTGAGTACGAACTCCCTCATTTCCTCCACTCTCCTCTGCAGGGACCTCCACTATCTGAGACCTCTTCTCCACATGAAACCAGGACAGTGCTGGACCCTGCCCCTCAGAGACCACCTCCCATCCAGGTGATTCTTCCCTTCCCTCCCTCTCCTCTCACAGTCCCCTCCCTTCATCCCTCCTCACATACCCTCCCCTCCCTATTCATGGTCCCCCTCCCTATTCATGGTCCCCCTCCCTATTCATGGTCCCCCTCCCTATTCATGGTCCCCCTCCCTATTCATGGTCCCCCTCCCTATTCAAGGTCCCCTCCCTATTCATGGACCCCTCCCTATTCATGGTCCCCCTCCCTATTCATGGTCCCCCTCCCTATTCATGGTCCCCCTCCCTATTCATGGTCCCCCTCCCTATCATGGTCCCCCTCCCTATTCATGGTCCCCCTCCCCCATCCACTCCCTTCCTCCCACTCTCCTCACTGTCTCTTCCCACCCTCCTCATCTTTCTCTCACCAATCCATCCCATCCCTCTCTACCCACCTCATCCCCCTCCCTCTTCAGCATCACCTTCCTCCCTCTTTACCTTGCTCCCTCTCCCCTCATACCCTCCTCTCGGTCCCATCCTCCTCCTCCCTGTCCCATCCTCCTCCTCCCTGTCCATCCCACCCTCTTCTCTATCATTTATCTCCCACTTCCTTATCATTTACCTTCCTCTTCCACATCCCCTGCCACGCTCCTCCCTGTCCCTTTCCTCCTCCATTCCCCCAACCCACCAATCTCTTCCTTCCCTTTTCCCTTCATTCCTTACCATATCCTCCTTCCTCACTATCCTCTCCCTCCTCATCATCTTCTCCATCCTCATCAAACCCCTCCCTCCTCTCCAAACCTTCCATCCCTCCTCTCCATCCCCACCCTACATCCTCTCTGTCCCCCTCCCTCCTCTCTGTCCCCTCCCTCCTCTCTGTCCCCTCCCTCCTCTCTGTCCCCTCCCTCCTCTCTGTCCCCTCCCTCCTCTCTGTCCCTCCCTCCTCTCTGTCCCCTCCCTCCTCTCTGTCCCCTCCCTCCTCTCTGTCCCCTCCCTCCTCGCAGTCCCCTCCCTCCTCGCAGTCCCCTCCCTCCTCGCAGTCCCCTCCCTCCTCGCAGTCCCCTCCCTCCTCGCAGTCCCCTCCCTCCTCGCAGTCCCCTCCCTCCTCGCAGTCCCCTCCCTCCTCGCAGTCCCCTCCCTCCTCGCAGTCCCCTCCCTCCTCGCAGTCCTCTTTTTCAGCATTCCCTCCCTCCTCGCAGTCCTCTTTTTCAGCATTCCCTCCCTCCCTCCCTCTCATTGAACCCTCCCTCTCATTGAACCCTCCCTCTCATTGAACCCTCCCTCTCATTGAACCCTCCCTCTCATTGAACCCTCCCTCTCATTGAACCCTCCCTCTCATTGAACCCTCCCTCTCATTGAACCCTCCCTCTCATTGAACCCTCCCTCTCATTGAACCCTCCCTCTCATTGAACCCTCCCTCTCATTGAACCCTCCCTCTCATTGAACCCTCCCTCTCATTGAACCCTCCCTCTCATTGAACCCTCCCTCTCATTGAACCTCCCTCTCATTGAACCCTCCCTCTCATTGAACCCTCCCTCTCATTGAACCCTCCCTCTCATTGAACCCTCCCTCTCATTGAACCCTCCCTCTCATTGAACCCTCCCTCTCATTGAACCCTCCCTCTCATTGAACCCTCCCTCTCATTGAACCCTCCCTCTCATTGAACCCTCCCTCTCATTGAACCCTCCCTCTCATTGAACCCTCCCTCTCATTGAACCCTCCCTCTCATTGAACCCTCCCTCTCATTGAACCCTCCCTCTCATTGAACCCTCCCTCTCATTGAACCCTCCCTCTCATTGAACCCTCCCTCTCATTGAACCCTCCCTCTCATTGAACCCTCCCTCTCATTGAACCCTCCCTCTCATTGAACCCTCCCTCTCATTGAACCCTCCCTCTCATTGAACCCTCCCTCTCATTGAACCCTCCCTCTCATTGAACCCTCCCTCTCATTGAACCCTCCCTCTCATTGAACCTCCCTCTCATTGAACCCTCCCTCTCATTGAACCCTCCCTCTCATTGAACCCTCCCTCTCATTGAACCCTCCCTCTCATTGAACCCTCCCTCTCATTGAACCCTCCCTCTCATTGAACCCTCCCTCTCATTGAACCCTCCCTCTCATTGAACCCTCCCTCTCATTGAACCCTCCTCTCATTGAACCCCTCCCTCTCATTGAACCCTCCCTCTCATTGAACCCTCCCTCTCATTGAACCCTCCCTCTCATTGAACCCTCCCTCTCATTGAACCCTCCCTCTCATTGAACCCTCCCTCTCATTGAACCCTCCCTCTCATTGAACCCTCCCTCTCATTGAACCCTCCCTCTCATTGAACCCTCCCTCTCATTGAACCCTCCCTCTCATTGAACCCTCCCTCTCATTGAACCCTCCCTCTCATTGAACCCTCCCTCTCATTGAACCCTCCCTCTCATTGAACCCTCCCTCTCATTGAACCCTCCCTCTGCCTTCCTGTTCCTCCTTTCTCACTGTCACTCCCATGCTCTTTATTCCCACTCCCTCCTAACCGTTCCCTCTCTCTCGCCCTGTTTCATCCTACCCTCCTCTCCTTCCCTTTCCGCCTTCCTCTCCATCCCCTCTCCCCCTCAGTAAACTCCACACTGACCACCCTCTCTCCCCCCTCCTCTCCTCCACCACTCCCCACAGGAAACTCTATCACCCCCGGTGATCAGGGAGAACTCGGTGCCCCCAGCCTGCTCAGGGGGGCTGGAGCCAACTGATGAAACCCCATCTGAGATGCGTCTGCTCTGGGGCCAGATGAAGGTTCTTGGGGTGAGAATTTCCATTTCCATTGCCCTTTCCCTGAGTCCTTCCCCGTCTCCCATTCCTTTCCCCGTCTCCCATTCCCTTTCCCGTCTCCCATTCCCTTTCCCCGTCTCCCATTCCCTTTCCCCGTCTCCCATTCCCTTTCCCCGTCTCCCATTCCCTTTCCCCGTCTCCCATTCCCTTTCCCCGTCTCCCATTCCCTTTCCCCGTCTCCCATTCCCTTTCCCCGTCTCCCATTCCCTTTCCCCGTCTCCCATTCCCTTTCCCCGTCTCCCGTCCCCGTCCCCCCGTCCCCCCGTCCCCCGTCCCCCGTCCCCCGTCTCCGTCTCCCGTCTCCGTCTCCCGTTCCCCGTCTCCCGTCCCCCGTCCCCCGTCCCCCGTCTCCCGTTCCCCTTCCCCTGGTGTTTACCAGTCTCCCTTCCCCAATTACATCCCTGTCACCCAAACCCCATACCTACTTCTGTCCCCATCTCTCTTTCTCAGGTACTTGGTCTCCCTTCCTCTGGTCCGTTCCAGTCTCCCTTTCCTGTCCGACCCTATATCCATGTCCATCCCCATCTCCTGTCCTGTCTCCCCTGAATATATCCCAATCCACCATCCCTGCAACTGTTCCTGTCTCTCTTTTCTCTTTCCCAGGTGCTTTCCTGTCTCACCTCACCATTCCTTGTGTCCATCTCCTGAATCTGTAGCCATACCCCTTCCTTGAGTCCATTCCCTTGCTTCCTCCAACCCCCTTCCTCAGTTCCCTGAATCACATTCACCTGTCTTGTCTCCACCCTCTCCCCTCCCTCTCACCTCCCTCCCCTGCTTACTCCCCCTTTCTCCCCTACACACCCCTTTCTCCCCCACATCCCCCTTTCTCCCCCACATCCCCCTTTCTCCCCCACATCCCCCCTTTCTCCCCCACATCCCCCTTTCTCCCCCACATCCCCCTTTCTCCCCCACATCCCCCTTTCTCCCCCACATCCCCCTTTCTCCCCCACATCCCCCTTTCTCCCCCACATTCCCCTTTCTCCCCCACATCCCCCTTTCTCACCTCCCTCCCCTGCTTACTCCCCCACATCCCCCTTTCTCCCCTACACACCCCTTTCTCCCCCACATCCCCCTTTCTCCCCCACATCCCCCTTTCTCCCCCACATCCCCCTTTCTCCCCCACATCCCCCTTTCTCCCCCACATCCCCCTTTCTCCCCACATCCCCCTTTCTCCCCCACATCCCCCTTTCTCCCCCACATCCCCTTTCTCCCCCACATCCCCCTTTCTCCCCCACATCCCCCTTTCTCCCCCACATCCCCCCTTTCTCCCCCACATCCCCCTTTCTCCCCCACATCCCCCTTTCTCCCCCACATCCCCCTTTCTCCCCCACATCCCCCTTTCTCCTCCACACCCCCTTTCTCCCTTTTCCCCATACCTTTCCCTCTTTCCTCCCTTTTCCTCTTTCTCTCCCACTCCTCCGACCTCTCTTCCTCCCCATTGACCCTCCTCTTCCCTCTGTCCCTCCCTTCTCTCCCCCTCCCCTCCCCTCTCTTTCTCTCCCCTTCTCTTTCTCTCCCCCTCCCCCACTCTCCTCTCTTCTCCCCTCCTCTCCCCCACACTCTCTCTCTTCCCTCCCCCTCTCTTCAGGCCATGCAGATCCTGATCGGACTGACCCAACTGGTATTCGGGGTCCCTCTCTCGGTGTCAATGGTCCGTACTGTGGCAGGAAAGTCTGGAGCTTCCTTCTGGACCGGAATATGGGTGGGTAATCCCTTCCCCTCCACCTCCTCTGCTGTGCTCCTCCACCCTCTCTTCCTCCCCTTCCCTGACTCCCACCTTCTGTCCCCCTTCACCACATTCTCTCTGGGGTCCTGTCCCTGGTGGGTAGTGGTCATCAGCAGGTGAGATTTTTAATGGTCCTCCCTCTCCCCTCCTTCACTCTCTCCCTATCTCCCCAATTCTCTTCTCTCATCTATCTTCCCTTCTCTCTTCCTCTCTCTCTCTCTCCCCACCCCTTCCCCCCTTGCAGTTCATTATCTCCGGAGCTGTCACAGTTGAACTGAGGAGGAGACCCACTTCATGGAATGTGAGTGCGGGGAAGGGGTACAGATTGGTGGGGTGGGGCATGAGTTTGGACGGGATGCGACTCGGGATGGACGGAGCGATGAAGTATCAGTGGGACCAGACGCCTCCTCGTGACACTGCCTCGAATTCTTTTCACCCCCCCACAGATGAGGGTGGGTCTGCTGATGAACGGGGTCAGCGTGGCAGCCACTTGCGTCGGGGTGACCATCTACTCCGTCTCCCTTCTCTTCACCCCAGCACCGGAAACGCTCTACTTCTCCGTGAGTGGGGAGGAGGATGGGGTCTCTCTACTCTGTGCCACTTTCCATTGTTCAACCGCATTTGTCCCCCTACCCAGAGGTCTTTCTGTTCTATGACGATCCCCACCGTTCACCATATCAATCCTCATATCTTGAGGCCTCCTTTACACGTCTTCCCATCATTCACTGTGTCAGTCCTCATACCTTTGAGTCTGTTCTATGACAGTCCACACCATTCACCTTCAGTCCCCATACCCCAATGACTCTCTGTTCTACAACACTCCCCACCATTCACCATGTCACTCCCCATACCCCAAGATCTCTGTTCTACGACACTTCCCATCATTCACCGTGTTGGTCCCCTGTACAACAAGGGCTTTCTATTCTACACCCCACCGTTTACCGTGTTGGTCTCCACACCCTGAAATCTCTCTCCTCTCCCCATCTTTGCCTGGTGGAGCTGCCTCCCTCATAACGTTCCCATACTTCTCGTCTCCCACAGGCCACCACCTTAACCCTGACTGTGGCCTTGCTCCTGTTCACCTTGCTGGAGATGGGATTGGCTACTGTCTCGGCACTCTACTGCTATCGGTGCCTGTTCCAGTTCGAGACCACGTACAGCATCCTGGTGAGTGGCTGGCAGTGGAGGAAGGGAGGGGTAGGTCCTGTCAAATCCTGTCCATACACACCGGTCCCCATCTGCCCGAGTTCCTCCAAACCAGTACTCTACAACCCTCTCCCTCTTCTCTCCCCCTTCCCCCTCTCCCTGCTCTCACCCCTCCCTCTGAGCTCTCCTCTCTCCCCATCCCATTTCTTCCACTTTCTCTCCCTCTCTCAACCCTTTCACCCCCTCCATTTTCCCCCTCTCTTGCCTCTCTCCCCCATACCCTTCCCTCTGCTCTCTCTGTCCCTCCTCACGGTCATCTTCTCTCTCCCCCCTCACTCTCCCCCTCTCTATGCCTCTCTTCCTTCATCCTTTCCCATTTTCTCCTCCCTCTCTCCCATCACTCTCCCTCTTGCCTCTCTCTCCTTACCCCTCTCCTCATCCCTCTCCTTCCTCTCCCGAAGCCCGTAGAGGGTACCATTTCAGGCATTTCTGGACCTCAAGGCAGTCTGGAAAGTTGGGGAGGGAGATGAAGAGAGAGGCAGAAAGGGGGTGCTGGGGGTGAGAAAGAGGGGGAGTGAGTGATGGCGAGAGGGGTTAGAGAAGATTGGTGTCTTGTTTCACCACCTCGGAGACTGAACCCTCTCTCTCTTTCTCTCCTCAAGCATGATGTCATCATGAGGCATCCCTCCCGCTCGGAATGATGGTGAAGCACCCACAATCAAGTCATCCCATCCCAGGACAGTGGCGGTCAAGCCTTCAAGTAATGGAATGTGGTTGCTTCTTCCAAATACCCCTCTCCAAATTCCCATTACAAATACCCTACCCTCTAAATACCCCTTACTCAATACCCTATCCTCCAAATATACCACCCTCCATATACCCCCAAATACCGCTCCCATCATACCCCCTCTAAATTCATACGTCCTCTCCAAATGCCCACCCTCCAAATAGCCCATCCTTCAAATACCTTTGAAATACCTCACCAAATGCCCTAACCACCAAATACCCCTCTCTCCAAGTACACCTTACAAATACCCAAATAATCCTGCCTTCAAATGCCCCTCCCTCCAAATACCCTAACCTCCATACTCCTTCAAAGTCCTCTCATCCATCACCCTCCATATTCCCACTTGCACACTCCACACACCCCACCCACTCTACATCCCCCACAGCCAAATAACCCTCCCTCTAAATACCTCACCTCGGTCCCCCACCCCCTCGCTTCCAGACCCCACAATGGAGATGGGCTGGCAGTCAATAGGTGCGTCCGGGAAGGAATCTACCACTATCTTCCACAGTCCTGCTCTGGTTTCCCCACCTGTCCTTTCTCCCGAAATCCCACCCACTTGTGGTTGAGAAGTTGACAATTAAAAAATTGTGAGAGAAAATTTTGGTCGTTTGGCTTCAAGGATGGGTTGGAGGCTACAGCAAGCTGGAGGTGGCATGGTGGGTGAGAGGAAGGTGAGATCTGGCTCCATGAAAACATCCTTGGAAAGGTGATGGATCCCCACAGATTAACATGGAAATCACGGATCCTCTTCAGATCTCCATGGAAACACTATGGATACCCCACAGATCTCCATGGAAGCCAACAGATCTCCATAACAATACTATGGATCCTACTGATTGTCATGGAAATGCCATGCATTCCGATGGATCTCCAGGGAAAATCCACGGTTCCCTACATAGATCTCCATGGAAATGCAGTGGATCCCACGGTTATTGCATATATCCACGGTTTGCCATATAAACCAGTTGGATCACCCAGATCTGCATTAAAATGCCTCGGAGACCTACAGATCTCCACGGTTTGCTATGGAAACCATGAGAATCCCCTACAGATGTCCATGGAAACGGCATGGATCCGTATCCCCGTGGAAACCGGTGATCACAGTCACAACCCAGATCTCCATGAAAACCGTCTGCTGACGTCAAAGCTGGCTCCAAGACAGTTCCCTACCTGTCCTCATGATATTCTCGTGCTGTGACAAAGGACATCACGTGTGTCCTTGAACGAAGCACATTGCGTCCATTGATCAGGTGGACCGACAGTGAGGTGTGCCATGTGGTGTGAGGGACGAGAACTGAGCGGGGGGGGGGGGGGGGGAGAGTTGGGTGTGCGAGAGGGAGATCATGTGGGATATTGCCGATCTGTCCACCCAGCCACCACATGATCTTACCTCTACAATGAGGACTGCCGATCCACAACATATGCCATACCCCAATATCAAAATCACATTGGCCAGGACCCTCTGTGTTCCTATTTGCATGGGCCACATCTCGAAGTGTCTGAAACGTCACAAAGGGTTTACATCACGACAGGGATGGAGGACCGCCCCACAAACAGTGACACGCCATCCCATCTCTGTCACCCCCTTGGGTCCCCTACATGCCTCCCATCTCTGTCACCTCTTGGGTCTTCTTCACCCTTCCCCATCTCTGTCACCCCCTCCAGTCTTCTACACCCCTTCCCATCTCTGTCACCCTCTTGGGTCCCTACACTCCTCCCAATCTCTGTGACCCCCCTCAGATCTCCAACAACCCTCCCATCTCTGTCACCCCCTCACATCCCAAACACCCCTCCCTATCTCTGTCACACCCCTCGCGTCCCCAACACCCCTCCCCATCTCTGTCACCCCTTTGGGTCCCCTACATGCCTCCCCATCTCTGTCACCCTTTTGGTTCTTCTGCAACCCTCCCCATCTCTGTCACCCTCTCTGGTCCCCTACACCCCTCCCAATCTCTGTCACCCTCACAAGTCCCCTACATCCCTCACAATCTCTGTGACCCCCTCAGGTCCCCTACAACCCTCCCCATCTCTGTCACCTCCTCGCGTCCCCAACACCCCTCCTCATCTCTGTCACCCCTTCGGGTTCCCTACACCCATCCCCATCTCTTTCACTGCTTCAGGTCCCCAACACCCCTCCCCATCTGTCACTGCTTTGAGTCCCCAACACCCTCCCCATCTCTGGCATCCCCTCTAGTTCCCCACACTCCTCCTCCCCATCTCTGTCAACCACTTTGGTCCACTACACCTGTCCCCAACTCTGTCACCCCACTTTGGTCTTCTACATCCCCTCCAGTCCCCTACATCCTATCGTGCGTCAATTGTCCCCCCTGGGTCGATACACCCTTCTCCATCTCTGTTACACACTCCAGTCTCCTACACCATATCCTTTATCTGTCACCCCCTCAGGTGCCCTACACCCCACACTGTCTCTGACCCACCTTGTGTCTCCTCCACCACTACATATCTCTGTTACCCCCTTGGTTTCCCAGTACCCCCTCCCCGTCTCTGCACCTCCTTTGGTCCTCTACTCTCCACATTCCTGTCATGCCCCTCTGGTCCTCTACACCCCACCCTGTCTCTGTCACCCCCTCGTGTCCCCACCCCCTCGTGTCCCCACCCCCTTGGGTCCCCTACAACCCTCCACATCTCTATCACCCCCTCTGGTCCCCTACACCCTTCCCCATCTCTGTCATCCCCTCGGGTCCCCTACACCCCTCCCAATCTCTGTGACCCCCTCGGGTCCCCAACACCCCTCCCCATCTCTGTCACACCCCCCCCCCCCGTGTCTCCAACACCCCTCCGAATTTCTGTGATCCCCTTCGGGTTCCTTACTCCCTGCCCCATCTCTGTCACTGCTTTGAGTTCCCAACACCCCTCCCCATCTCTGGCACCCCCCTTGGGTCCCCTTCAACCCTCCACATCACTGACACCCCCTTTTGTTCCCCACACCCCTCCCTTTCTCTGTCAACCCCTTTGGTCCCCTACAACCCTTCCCCAACTGTCACCCTTTCGGGTCCCCTACACCCCTCCCAATCTCTGTGACCCCCTCGGGTCCCCAACACCCCTTCCCATCTCTGTCACCCCCCCCCCCCGTATCTCCAACACCCCTCCCAATTTCTCTGACCCCCTTCGGGTTCCCAACACCCCTCCCCATCTCTGGCACCCCCTTCAACCCTCCACATCACTGACACCCCCTTTTGTTCCCCACACCCCTCCCTTTCTCTGTCAACCCCTTTGGTCCACTACACCCGTCCCCAACTCTGTCACCCCCTTGGGTTCTCTACACCCCTCCCCATCTTTTTCACTCCCTCCAGTCCCCTATATCCTATCGTGCGTCAATTGTCCCCCCCCCCACCCCCCCCCTCCCCCCCCAGTCGCTTACACCCTTCCACATCTCTGTCACACACTCTAGTCCCCTACACCACACCCTCCTCCTTGAGAAGAATCAGTTGCAGGTGTCCTTGAAGAGGAATCTCTCTCTAAAACCCAGCAAGAACCCTCCTGAGTGTTAATCATTTGCCTGTTAAGCATCAAATTCTGGTGAACTTTACTAATGCTAACTTCTGTGCACAGTACAAGAATTGCCTGTAACCAGTGACATTGGACTGTGAACCAAATAACTTTTCTACACTTATATACACATTACACACATATGCTCTTATAATTAGAGGGGGGTTAAGTAAGTTAAGTGAGTTAATAGTAATAAGTTAAAGTTTGAATCTATTTTCATGTTGAAAGATAATTAAAAGGATATCTATTGCTGCTAGGTTTTAGGGTCCTCTGGACTCGTATAAACCAGAATAAATGTTTACCTTTTACGGTTAATAATAACCTTCTCAAAATTTGGGATCAGGAAGGAATTAAGATTGTTTTGAACCAAGTTGATTTTTTATCATTTGAAGATTGAAGGAAAAATTTCAAATACCTACTCACACACTTTTTTGTTATTATCAAATTAAATTAATGTTGTATGATTATTTGGGAGACATTTGCTTTTACCTAAAGAGTCAAAATTTGAAATGCTGTTTCGTGATGGAGGGAAGAAAGGTTTTATTTCTGAAATGTATAAATCACTGCAGCAGAAAATGCCTAAAATTGAGAACTTGGAGTTGATTTTGATAATGATTATTGGAGAAATCGTTGTTGAGATAATATGACATGGATTGTAAATGTTGGGTATAGACTTGTAACCTATAATTTTATACAATTATATTTGACACCAGAGCATCTAAAAAGGTATAATTTGAGTATTTCTGATTTGTGTTTTTGTTGAAATGATCAGAAAAGTACATTTTTACACTCAGTGAGGTCAAGTGATAAGATTAGGTGTTTTTGGCATAGATAAGAGATTGCTTACAGAATATTTTGTAAATAAAATTTTCTTTAGATCAAGAATTTTTAAAAAAAATCTGAGATATTAGTGAAATGGGTTTGTTTTATAAATTAGATAAATTTCAAATGGCTTTTTTGAGATGAGCTTTAATGGTGGCGAGGAAATGTACAGCAATTTCGTGGAAAGATCAAATGGATCTTAATTTACAAAGATGGCATTTGGAAATAAGATCGTGTATTCCATTGGAGAAGATAACATAAAGAAGGGGATAAATATTATGTATTTAAAAGGATTTGGAGCCCATTAATGGACTATTTTAATTAGAAACGATAGGGTTTTGAGTGCTGCCGAGTCCCCTCATCTTTTTTCTCTTTTATTGGTGGGTAGGGGGTTTTGATGTAGGATAGATGTAGTTTTAGGTTTGATGGGGGGGGGGTTTGGGGGTTTTTTTTGGTAGTTTTTTAGTCTTTTAATAATGTTAAATTTTGATATATTATATTTCATTTTTTTGTAATCATGGTTGTTTATTTTCTTTCATAAATAAAATATTTTAAAAAAGTTTGCTTTGGATAATCTTGCAAACAATTTGTCCAATTGCCTTAGGTGGTCTTCCCATGTGTCATATTTGGTGACCAAGTCATCAATATAAGTATCTGTATGTGTTAACCCTTGGATAACCAAATTAATCATCCTTTGGAATGTTGCAGGGACATTTTTCATGCCAAAAGTAACACATTATACTCATATAAACCGGATGGAGTAACAAAAGCCAAAATATTCTTTCCTCTCTCAGTTAAAGGCACACACCAGTAACCCTTCAACAAATCCAACTTAGTAAGAAATTTAGCTTTCCCAATTTTATCAATACAGTCATCTATTCTCCATAATCTTATGATCTATTACTTCCTCCAGTCCGTCAACAACCAACACCTCTGATACAGATTGTTCTTCACTACCTTTATCCTCATAATAAGGTTTCAACATATTTATGTGACAAAACTTGAGTTTTATTCCTACAATCTGGGGTGCTAACAACATAGTTAACATTATTTATTTTGATTTAACTACCTATGGTCTAGAAAATCTAGCGTTCAAAGGATTGTCATGTGTTGGAAACAAAATCAAAACTTTACTTCCTGTCTTAAAATTCCTCACTTGAGCTTTCCTGTCAAATAAATGCTTAATTTTATCCTGAGCCATTTCTAAATTCTCTTGAGCCAAAGTACAGACTTTTTGTTGCATCTTTACATTTAAAAACATAATCCAGCAAGTCCAACTGCACATCCTCATTAACCCATTGTTCTTTTATCAACATTTAAGGTCCTCTAACCTAATGTCCAAATACAATTTTAAAAGGGCTGAACCCTAATGACTGTGCAGGACACCCTTGCTGCAAATAATAAATGAATACCTTTATCCCAATCTTTTCCATTCTCTGTACAGTAAACTCTCATCATATTTTTAAGAATAGAATGAAATCTTTCCAAAGCTTCCTGAGTTTCAGGACGCTACGCAGATGAAGTGATTTGTTTTATTCCCAACTCATAAATCAACTGTTGAAACAACCCAAACATAAAGTTAGATCCTTGAGCACTCTGGATCTCTTTAGGTAATACAAAAACTGAAAAATCATTCCAGAGCTTTTACTACCATTTTGGCTTTAATATTCCTTAATAGTATAGCCTCTCAAAATATTGATGCAGCACACATAATTGTTAATAAGGACTGATTCCCAGACTTAGTTTTAGGCAGGGGACCTACACAATAACCCTAGTGAAAGGTTCCCCAATAACAGGAATGGGTTGCAATGGAGCTACTGGAGGACCTTGGTTAGGTTTCCCCACAACCTGACAAATGTGACATGTCCAGCACCAATTCACAACATCCTTCCTCAAACCAGGCCAGAAAAATTGTCTCAAAATCTTATTCATGTTTTTCTTCACACCTAGATGACCACCCAAAGGTGTACTATAGGCTAGATTTAAAATTTCATTCTGGTAATTTCAAGGAACAACCACTGATGAATCACCCCCCCCCCCCCCCACCCCACTCTTCATTGGCAGGAATATCAAGAGGTCTCCATTTCCTCATGAACAATTCTCTTTTCAAGTAATATCTACAAGCCATTTCTTTGATCTTTTGTTCACTTACTGTTTTGTTCCTTAAGTGAACAAGATCTATATCTGTTTTCTGTTGTTTCCTCGACAAAGAGAAATCCTTACTCTCATAATTACCCTGCTCTTTCAAAACTATTTCAGAATAACTAGGTAAGTCTCTATCAACTGGATCTTCCTCAGCTCTCATCATTTTCTTAGTCACAGACCATGTTACAGCACATGCAGGATATATCTCACAGTCCTCTTCAACCTCATCCTTAGTAGGTGGATTTGTTAATCTTAAAACTGATCCAACTTTATCCTCTGCCAAATCAT
Source organism: Narcine bancroftii (assembly GCF_036971445.1). NCBI lineage: Eukaryota > Metazoa > Chordata > Chondrichthyes > Torpediniformes > Narcinidae > Narcine > Narcine bancroftii. The sequence continues at coordinate 74,042,584 of NC_091481.1, forward strand.
TACCTAATAAAAACAAGACACCCTGCAAGGGTAACTTTGAAATTACTCCTACCACAATAGGTCCTTTAACTAATTCTGAATTTAGCACAATGTTGTGAAGAGATATTGACACTACCTCACCTCCAACACCTTTAATCAAAGTTGTCTCCCCTGTGTCAGTCCTTTGATCCAGAGTTGCAATACTTTTTTCTTTGTGAGGTTTTTCAGTTGACAAAAGAGTCTGGAAAAACAACCAATGAAAAACCTCACAAAGATAAGCGTATACAGAGCCATTGTCATACCCACACTCCTGTTCGGCTCCGAATCATGGGTCCTCTACCGGCATCACCTACGGCTCCTAGAACGCTTCCACCAGCATTGTCTCCGCTCCATCCTCAACATCCATTGGAGCGCTTTCATCCCTAACATCGAAGTACTCGAGATGGCAGAGGTCGACAGCATCGAGTCCACGCTGCTGAAGATCCAGCTGCGCTGGGTGGGTCACGTCTCCAGAATGGAGGACCATCGCCTTCCCAAGATCGTGTTATATGGCGAGCTCTCCACTGGCCACCGTGACAGAGGTGCACCAAAGAAGAGGTACAAGGACTGCCTAAAGAAATCTCTTGGTGCCTGCCACATTGACCACTGCCAGTGGGCTGATATCGCCTCAAACCGTGCATCTTGGCGCCCCACAGTTTGGCGGGCAGCAACCTCCTTTGAAGAAGACCGCAGAGCCCACCTCACTGACAAAAGGCAAAGGAGGAAAAACCCAACACCCAACCCCAACCAACCAATTTTCCCCTGCAGCCGCTGCAACCGTGTCTGCCTGTCCCGCATCGGACTTGTCAGCCACAAACGAGCCTGCAGCTGACGTGGACTTTTACCCCCTCCATAAATCTTCGTCCGCGAAGCCAAGCCAAAGAATACTTTCTAACAACAATGACTGAGCAGCCCCAGTATCTCTAAGAATTTTAACTGGAACCTGTAATTCTCCCTCCTTTACTAAGCCCTCTGACACAAAACGTTTGAAAATATCCATGACACCCTTACCAGGTATGGAACATCTGCTCTCTTTAAATTCAACTGTCTGAATACACGCTTCTGATAAAACCTTTTCTCGTCTCTTTTTCAACACTAGACAATTCACAATAACATGACCAGGTTTCTTACAAAAATGACATATGAATCCAGAGGTTATGTCCTTTCCCAACTTACCTTCATGACTTTTCTCTTAACATTCTCTCCAGACTTAATTTCAGGCTTACTAATCTGTTCCACATTAACTCTGAAAAAGCTTAATATTCTGAAATGTATTTTTGTAAATTAGGGCAAATTCTTCTGCTAATCTAGCCATTGGCCGCCACGTCCTCGCGTCTCTCTCATCCAGGTATAATTTAATCTCCTTTGAAACACACCTTTTAATTTCCTCAGTTAATATCAATTCTTTCAATCTGTCAAAATCATTATTTATTCCTTTTGAGGTGCACCAATGGTCAAAACATACTGATTTTCTCAGAGCAAAATCCATATGATTGATTCTATTTTTTCACCAAACTCCTAAATTTTTGCCTATATGCTCTGGAAACAACTCATAAGCTTTCAATGCCGCTTATTTAACAGTATCATAATTAGCCACTTGCTGTGCAGTCAAGCTAGAGGATGAAATTTGTGCTTTTCCTTTCAATACATTTTGGAGCAGAAGAGGTCCTCAGCAACCTTTCCAAAAGCAGAAAATTTGTATCTATATCTCCCTCATCAAAAGGAGGAACTAGATTTATTAGACAAAAATCTCTCCCCTGGAGTTACAGCCTCAATTTTCTTACCTCCCTCCAACTCAATTTTTAACTTCTCTAATTGAAACCATTTGTCCTTTCAATCTTTTCCAAGTCATATTTTGTTCGTCTTTCATATTTCCTCCATTTTTCACCTTCCTCTGCTTCACATATCTGTTTTTCAGCCTCATATTGTTGTCTCTGCAACTCAAAATTCCATTTCTCTCTTTCCTCTTCCACCCTCAATTTCTCCAACTCCAAATGCAATTCAACAGATCTATCCTCTGGAAAACTTTGTCTTTCTCAACAATATTTATCCTCACCTATATAATATTTCACTATAATCCTTTGTATTTGTACTTTCCTTATCCAATGCTTGACTTCAGTCATCTTTAATGCCTTAGAAATAACCATCAGTTCCTCTTTTCTCTTGCTTTGCAGGTGATGGTTGTGACAATAATGTATCAACAGCCAATGCTGCTGTTTTTCCACACACAAGCTTTAAATTAGCTTGAAAAAAAAACACCAATTAACTAATAAATCACAAAAACTCCAATTTTCAATCCAAAAGGATGAGCCCCCATAAAATGTTACGAGTTCAGAGGACCCATAAATCTAGCAGCAATAGATATTCACCAAGACAAATAGTTACTTAAATAACAGTTGCATTTATTTATCTTTAAACATGAAAACAGAATCTCACTTTAACTTATCACTATTAACTAACCAAACTTAACCCTCTTCTAATTCTAAGAGCCCGTGTATGTAATATGTGTGTAAGTTCAGAAAGGTTCGTTAATTCACAGTCCAATCTCACTTCTCATTTCTTCATGTTTACTGGTTGCAGGCAATTCTTAGACTGTGCACAGAATTTAACATTTATAAAGTTCACCAGGCTTTGGTGCTCGAAAGGTAAATGGTTACCGCTCAGGAAGGTTCCTGTCTGTTTTCAGAGAGAGATTCGTTGTATGCCGACGCCCACAACTGATTTACTTCCATCAGTGTCTTGCCGAAGAAACCTGCCCCATCAGGGTTCTCCAGATGATAACCTTTCTTTCAGGTCCCCGCAGAGTTCCTTTCTGTTTCACTTATTCCAAGTGGAATTTGAGACAGCCAGTCCTCTACTCTTGCATGAACTACAAGGGCTTTGACCAGGCTGAAATAAGAACTCACAACCTGTCTTCCAAATGGGGTTTTCCACAAACTTGCCAGCTTGTCCTATTCCAGTCCCAGCTGCTGATACTGACTGTAACATTGAGGATTGGGCCAAATTGTATGGAATTGTAGTGTGTTGATGTGGCTTGGTCTGGGGAGAGTCTTGTGGAGGATCAGGCAGGAATTCTGGTATGGGCAGGGCTAGGGGTCGAGGGGCGGGGTCATAAAGGGGGTGAGGGTGACTAGCGAGGAGTGGAGCTGGATACGAAGGTGAGACCTCGAGTGGAGAGAGTGGGTGGGGATAGGCTGATGGACCTGATTTGGTCTTGGTGGGCAGACAATGAAGTGTGGAGAGGGCAAGGGATTGGAGATGTGAGGGGGGTAGAGAGAGGAGGGAGGAAGGGGGGGAGAGAGAGAGGGGTTGTGAGAGATGAGATAGGGAGGGGTGGGAGAGAGAGGGAGGGCTGGCAGGGGTTGGGGAGAGGGGCTGGGGAAAGGGAAGGGATAGGTGAGGAGAGGAGGAGTGAGAGGAAGAAGGATGAAAAGGGGGGAGGTGTGGAGATGGGAGGGGTGGGAGGAGAGGGGGTTGGGAGAGAGGGGATGGGTGGGGCAGAGTGGAGTAGTGAGGGGCGAAAGTGTGGGAGATAGGGAGGAGGTGAGGGGTGGGAAGATGCGAGAGTGGGCAGAGAGTTGGGACAGATGGAGGGAAGGTGGGAGAGAGGAGCAGAGACAGGAGAGAGGGTGGAGGAAAAAGGTAAAAAGGAGGGGTGTGAGAGGGCGGGGTGAGGGAGAGTGGGGAGATGTGAGAGTGGGCAGAGAGTTGGGACAGATGGAGGGAAGGTGGGAGAGAGAGGAGCGGAAACAGGAGAGAGGGTGGAAGAAAAAGGGGTAAAATGGAGGGGTGTGAGAGGGTGGGGTGAGGGGGTAGAGATGGTGAGGGGGAGATTTGTTTACATTTGTCTCCCTCTTTTTTTTGTAATTCTTTATTTATCACACTGAGCCATATCAACCAATATATTTACAGATGCATCTCTTTAAATATTCACAGTGACATTTTCTCTCTTTTTCCCCCCATCCCTCCCTTTCCCCTTCCCACCCCCCTCCAAAAACAGTAAATATTGAACATATAAAATACAATAAAACAATATTCAAAGGGAATACAAACAAAAAAGACGTATCATCTACTTATTCACATTAAATTTGATCGTGTTTATCTTCTTATCATTTTAGGTGGTGGAGGTCCTAGCCCTGCTTTTTCTATCATGTTCCATATATGGTTCCCAGGTTTCCCCAATCATTATAACTTTGTCTTTTAAATTATATATGATTTTTTTCCCCAATGGGATACACTTAAACTTAGTTATATATTCCATTAATGTTTATAGTCATTTAGTCCAATGTGGCCATCTTATATCTTTATTTTCACTTCTTTTCCGCCTCTTCACCACCTCCATCGCTTTTTACCATTATTGTTTTTTTTCTCCTTTTTAATCTCTATATATGACAACATCTCTCTCTTTCTCAACCCCTCTCTCTCTCCCTCCTCCTTTCTCCCCTTCCCCTGTTCCTTCTCTCTCATCCCCCTCTAAACACAGCCCCCTTTCTCTCCCAGGCTCACCACTCTTTCCCTCTCTCTCCTACCCTCCCCACCCCCTCTCTCCCCTCTTCTACCCTTCACCCATCACTTACCCCTTCCTCTCTCCCCTTCCTCCTCCTCACTCTTCCCTTTCTGGCATTCTTCCCTTCCCCTCTCTATTGCTCACACCCCCTCTCCAACCTCTTCCCCCTGTCTTCCCCCTTTCTTCCTCCCTATCTCTTCTCTCCCTGTCTTCCTCCCCTTCCCTCTGTCTTCCCTGTCCCTTCCCCTCCCCCTTTCCTTCCTTCCCCTCACCTCAACCCTTTCTCCCCCTACTTTCCCCCTATTCTCCCCTCCATCTTCCCACTCCCTTCCCCTCCACTGTCTCCCTCCCCTCCCTCCTTCTCCCCCACTTGCCCCACCCCCTTTACCCTTCCCCTCCCCTCCCCTCCCTCCAACACCTTCCCATTCCTCTCCCCATCTTTCCCCTTCCCCTCCATCTTTATCCCTTCCTCTCCCTCTTAATCTTTCCTCCTGCCCCTACCTTCCTCTTCCCTTTCCCCTCCTCCATCTATCCCATTCCCTTTCCCCCTCCATTTCCCCCTCCCCCTCCATCCCCCTCCCCCTCCATCTTCCCCTCTCCCTCTCCATCTTCCCCCTCTCCCCCTCCATCTTTCTTCTTCCCCCTCCATCTTTCTTCTTCCCCCTCCTCCTTTCTTCCCCTCCCCCTCCATCTTTCTTCTTCCCCTCCATCTTCACCCCCCCCTCTTCTCAACCAGAGGGAGAGTGGGCGGGGACAGGCTGATGGGCCTGATTGGGTCTCAGGATAGATGGAGCCACAGTGAAGGGAGTGGAGAGGGGAAGAGATGGTCGTTGTGAGAGGATGGAGTGATAAGAGGGAGGGGTTGGGGGAGATGAGAGAGTCATTACAGAAGTGGGGGAGGGAGAGTGAGATGGGGAGTGTAGTGAAAGGGGGGGAGAGGTGGGAAGGTAAGGAGTTGGGAGAGAGGGGCAGGGAGAGGGAGGGGACAGAATGGGGAAGAGAGTAGGGAGCAAGGGGTAAAGGGGTGGAGATGGAGAGGGTGCAGTGGGAGAGAGAATGCGAGAGGGGCAGAGGGTAGGGAAGAGAGAGGACACCATGTGAATACAATAAAATGAAGTTTGTCAGATCCTTGAGTCTTGTTGACGGGCTTGGGTTATTCCCACTCCCTTCCCCTCCACTCTGTCTCCATTTCCCTCCCCTCCCTCCTTCTCCCCACTTGCCCCACCCCCTTTCCCCTCCCCTCCCTCCATCACCAACACCTTCCCATTCCCCTCCCCTCCATCTTTCCCCCTTCCCCCTCCATCTTTATCCCTTCCTTCCACTTTCCCCCACCCCCTTTCCCCTCCCCTCCCTCCATCACCAACACCTTCCCATTCCCCTCCCCTCCATCTTTCCCCCTTCCCCCTCCATCTTTATCCCTTCCTTCCACTTTCCCCCACCCCTTCCCCTCCCCTCCCTCCATCACCAACACCTTCCCATTCCCCTCCCCTCCATCTTTCCCCCTTCCCCCTCCATCTTTATCCCTTCCTTCCACTTTCCCCCACCCCTTCCCCTCCCCTCCCTCCATCACCAACACCTTCCCATTCCCCTCCCCTCCATCTTTCCCCCTTCCCCCTCCATCTTTATCCCTTCCTTCCACTTTCCCCCTTCCACTTTCCCCCTTCGCCTCCCCTTCCCTTTCCCCTCCTCCTCCATCTTTCCCAGCCCCTTTGCCCCTCCCCTTCCATCTTCCCCTCCTCCCTCCATCTCCCCCCTTTATCCTTATCCCTTCCAGTTCATGGTTGCATTTTGGATTTGTGGATGGCGTTGTGGCCATAACCTATCACCAATGTTACCATCTGTCTGTGAATGATCTTGACCACTAGCACTAACCACTAACTAAACATTTAACCTGCCTTAACTAGCACCAGTGTTACTATTAAACACATTCTAACCATTATCATGTAATATTGTCCTTGTTTCTGTATATCCTAAACTTAACTATTACGACTAACTACTGACTAACCTGCCCTTGCACCAAAACCAGGCCAGTGGAACGAGTCTTCGTGATTAAACCAATTCTAACCTGTCTTGCAAAATTGATACTGTGCCTGTATTTCCTAACCTTAATCATTAATACAAGCCACTAACTAACCAATTAAGGTGTCCTCGAGTCCGAATCATGGGTCCTCTACCGGCATCCCCTACGGCTCCTAGAATGCTTCCACCAGCGTTGTCTCCGCTCCATCCTCAACATTCATTGGAGCGCCTTCATCCCTAACATCGAAGTACTCGAGATGGCAGAGGTCGACAGCATCGAGTCCACGCTGCTGAAGATCCAGCTGTGCTGGGTGGGTCACGTCTCCAGAATGGAGGACCATCGCCTTCCCAAGATCGTGTTATATGGCGAGCTCTCTACTGGCCACCGTGACAGAGGTGCACCAAAGAAGAGGTTCAAGGACTGCCTAAAGAAATCTCTTGGTGCCTGCCACATTGACCGCCGCCAGTGGGCTGATATCGCCTCAAACCGTACATCTTGGCGCCTCACAGTTCGGCGGGCAGCAACCTCCTTTGAAGAAGACCGCAGAGCCCACCTTACTGACAAAAGACAAAGGAGGAAAAACCCAACACCCAACCCCAACCAACCAATTTTCCCTTGCAACCGCTGCAACTGTGTCTGCCTGTCCCGCATCGGACTTGTCAGCCACAAACAAGCCTGCAGCTGACGTGGACATTTACCCCCTCCATAAATCTTCGTCCGCGAAGCCAAGCCAAAGAAGAAGTAACACCGGGACCAGATTAGTGGAACTTGTCTGAACTATTAACATTTGGGGATTGGCATTGGGGGAGGCCGCGTAAACCAGGTAAAGTTACACATGGCATAAATACTGAGGTCAGATCAGTTCAGGTCTGGGAGTGCATGTTAATAGGTAAAACAGGCTACGCACAGGGTTAAGGTTTGGTCCACAGTGGAGATGTTTAGGGTTAAGTTAACAAGTTAAGAGATAACTTGAACTGGGTGAAGTGGCATTAAAGGGGGAGGGGATATATTTGGGCAAATTGTAAGGCCAAAGGTCAGGTGGATGTCCCTTTAAAGGCACTCCCTCAGCCGGCCCTTTCAGAGTGGAGCCTGCGCACAGTGACGAGTGTCGGCACCACTGCGCATGTGCACGCCCTTCTTAGCCCCAATGGCAGCTCGAGCGCGGGTCGCGTGGGCAGCGGGCGGGAGAGCTACGGCGCAGGCCTCATTGCGCGAGGCGTCCCCCAATGCCCGGGCGCAAGGTGCGCAGGGCGGAGGAGGAAGTCGGGAGGCGACGGCCAGGGAAGGAGGCATCTTTTCCCCGTAATTCTCCCCCTTCACCAACAATTTCTGCCCGGGAAGGTAACCCCTTCGTCTCCTCGTGGTGGGGTGGGGGGTGTCCAAACAGCAGGCACCGACCTCATCCCGCACTGCCCAGGCGGCCATTTTAGGTGTGGCGAGGCCCGCCTTCCTATTGGCCAGAGGGCCAAGATGCCCCGCCCCCCACGGGTATTCAGGGCGCAGAGGTCAGGAGGTCACATCGTAACCAACCCCCCCCACCCTAAATACCCACAAAGGGTGGAAGGGGGCATATGAAACCCCAAGGACTTGTAGGCCACTGGGTAACCGTGGGGTGGGGGGGGGAACGGGGGACAGAGAGCCTCCTGGAATGGGGTGCTGATCAGGTCTAGGACCAGGGGAGATGCAGCAGGGTGGAGGAAAGATAGGGCATGGGTGGGCAGGAGGCAAGGGTACCGGTTCAGCCCATCCTCCAAGGGGAGGATGCAGGCAGGGAGGAAGGCATGGAGGATGGCTTCAGACAAGAGGTTCATGCTGCAGCCATATGTAATACCTCTCTCCCCATCCCCGCTCCTCTCTCAAACTACCCCCTTTCTCCCTCCCCACCCACTCTTCTCTCAAACTACCCCCTTTCTCCCTCCCCACCCACTCTCCCCTCTCTCCCTCCACCCCCTCTCTCCCTCCCCCCACACCCTCCCTCCCCTCTCCCCCCTCACTCTGTCTCCCCTGTCTCTCTCCCACCCTCCCCAGATACAGAACAGTTGTGTGGGACCTGCTCTCAGACTCTGCTTCGAGGGGTGAGGAGGGATTCAGATGGAGGAGGGTTCACCCCAAACTCGTTCCCCAGTCCACCAGAGCCTGCTGGGCTTGTTCCTCCAGCGGGAGGTCTTCACCCTGGGGGTAAGTCCCCATTCTGTTCCCCTCACGAGCCAGGGTTGCTGGGGCAGTGTGAGGCCATTTGCATCATCACAGGGCAACCGGAGGGTGTAGAGAGAGCAGGTACCCTCATGACCTCTTCTTTCCTCTCATCCTCTGTCTCCCCTCTCTCTCTACCCTCTCTCCCCCTATCTCCCCCTCCCACCCCCATCTCCCCTCTCTCTCCCTATCTCCCCTATTTTCCCCCTCTCTCCCCCATCTCTCCTGCCCTCCATAGGTAACTCAGATGGTGTTTGGCCTGGTACAGATTACCTTTGGGATACCTCTCACTTACGGTTCCCAATTCTCCCTGGTCGGGCTCTTGGGAACTCCGTACTGGTCAGGAATTTGGGTTAGTGTCGTTGGACTTTGTAAACCCACCCCTCTCTATCTCTGTAATTTATCTCCAACCCCCCCCCCCACACACACACCTCTCCCTGACTCTGTAACCTTCTCCAGTCCCCTACATCCCAGTCTCTGTAACTCCGTCTGATCCCTAACTCCTCTTCCTGTCTCTGTAACCCCCCCTCAGATCCCCTACACCTGTCTCTGTAACTTCCTCTGGTCCACCACACCCTTCTCTGTAACCATCTCTAGTCCCCTGCCTCTGTAATCCCCTTCTCTTTCTTTCTCCTCTCTCAGAGTCTCCTGTCGGGAATCATGATGGTCTTGACTCAGAATTCCTTACAAAAGGTCTTGGTAAGTTCTTGAAAAGTTCTCCCCTCATCTTCCCCCCCCCCCCCCATTCGCTCTCTCCCTACCTCATTTCTTTTCCTCTCTCTCATTCCCTCATCTCATCTCCACTTGCATTCTCTCTACCTCCCTCATTCCATCTCTCCCTCATCCCCTCTCCCATCCCTGAATTCTGACCAATTCCCTCATTTCTTTTCCCATCCCTCATTTCCTCTATCCACATCCCTGCCTCTCTCCCTTATTCCTGTTTCCTCCCTCAGTCTTCCCTTCCTCTCCTCTCCCTCATTCTTTTACTCCACCATTCTTTCCTTATTTTCTTTCACTCATTTATTCCCTTCTCCCAACCCCCCAATTTCTCCCATTCTCCCTCCCTCATACCCACACTCTCCCTCCCTCTCTCTCCTTCCCTCATTCCCTCCCTTTCCCACTTCCTTCATGTCCCCCAGCTCTCAGACACAGGACCCTTCGGCCTGCCATTTCTCCCTGCCATGTACTCATCCCTCTCGAGCTCCTCCCCACTTTCCCGAACACTCTTATTGTCCCAAAATCTCTCCAATCCAAATAAAAACACAATACTGGAAAAACTCAGCAAGTCAAACAGTGTACAGTACTTTATGTACCTTTATGATAAAGATACATATCCAATGTTTCAGGCTTGAGCCCTTCATCGAGGGATGGACAAAATATCAAACAAAATGGAGTAAAAAAAAAAGACAGAGGAAGGGAAGAGTAGGCTAGCAGAAACCAGACAAGTCGATGTTAATGCCATCTGGCTGGATAGATGGAAAATGGGTGTTGTTCCTCCTATTTATGGGTGGCCTTGGTGGGATAGTATTTGAGTCCATGGACAGGCATGTCAACACGGGAGTGGGGTATTAAAATGAAGTGGTTGCCACTGGGAGATTCTTGTCATTGGTGCAGAAAGAGTGAAGATGTTCAGCAAAGTGATCTCTCAGTCTGCTCCCAGTCATTTTGTGTAGAGAAGGACACAAAGGCAGCAGTAAGTCACTCCCGCAATGCTTCAGTTGAAAGGCCTTTTTGGGGCCCCAAGGTGTTGGCACAAGTGTAGCATGTCCTGTGGCCACATGTCCTGTGCCACAAGAGAAGATGTTGAGGAATAATTGTTGGGGAGGGATGAGTAGACGAGGGAGTCACGAAGGAAGTGGTCCCTCGGAAGGCGGAGAGGGGGAGATGTGTCTTGCGTTGTAGGTGGCAGAAGTTATGGAGTTGGTGGATGCAGATGCTGGTGGGTGGAAGATGAGGAAAGGGGATCCTGTGTTTGTTACATCGGGGGCAGAGCAGGCCAAAACAGTGGGAAATGGAGGAGATGCATGTGAGGGGTGAACTGATGCTGGGAGAGGGGAAGCCACGTTTGTGGAAGAAGGCAGATATTTCAGATGATGTAGACTGGAAGACCTCACCCTGGGAAAAGATGCAGCAGAGATGGAGAAATAGAGAGAAGGGGATAGAGTGTGAGAAAATTTAGTCCAGGTGGTTGTGAGAATTGGTGGATTTGTAATATGTCGGTGGAAAGCTGGTCTCCAGAGATGGAGACAGAGAGATCAGGAAGGGAAGAGTGTTATTGGAGATAAACCAGGTGAGTTTGAGATCAGTGTGGAAGTTGGTAGCAGAGTGAATGAAGTTGACAAGCTCATCATGGGTGTATGAGGCAGCCCCGATGTAGACATCAATATAAAGGAGGAAGAGGTAAGGGGTCTTCCCTGTGTAGGCTTGCTGGGACCCATGTGGATGCTCCACAAAGCCCACTAACAGGCAGGCATAGCTGGGATCCATGTCTATCCCTTTGATTTGAAGGAAGTGAGATGACTCAAAGGAAAAGTTATTTAGATTGAGAATGAGGAGTCATGTGATGGAGTAGTGGCTGGTAGGAGAATATCAGCCCTCTCCAGAAAAGAAGAAATAAAGTTAAGAAAATACAAAGTTCAAGAAACACAAAGGATAACAAATAAAAGATAAAGTTGTAGAGAAAAGAAAGAAAATGGCACCAAAGAAGGAAAAAGTAAAAACAACGGGAAAAAAAGAAAAGACACCGGAAGAGAAAGGAGAAGGCCTTACCTGCATGAAGAAACAGGGAGTCGTCGTGGAGAAGAGAGCCCGTTTCCTAAGTTTGGTGATGACCCCGCAGAGTCGCGACCTCCCAACTGCTGGACTGCAAAAATGGCTCTCTGAGCCAAACAAAAGCAGGCAATGCGCTCACTAAGGAAAAAGAGAACACCGACGGGAGGGGGCCCAGCTGACAAGCGAGCAAACACAGTGCGACCAGCTGAGGGATGCCCGACACCAGGGCTCTCAGCTGAAAGAAGAGGAAAGTGACAGAAAAGGGAGCGATAGGAAAGAAGAACAGCAACAGGAGGCCCAACAGATGACTAGCCCAGAAGAGGAGGACCAACAAGAAGCCCAGCAAAGTGAGGCAAGCAACTCAACAGGAAAGTCAGATACAAGGAAGAGAAGTAGAAGACACAAACACAGGTGCAGACACAGAAGCACAGAAGGAGGAAGAAGACCAAGATCTGCACAGAGAAATAGAAAGTAAAATAGATGAACAGAATATAGATTAAAAAAAATTTTCAAGAAGAAATGAGAGCATTAAAAGAATGGTTGACATTAGAATTTAGTGAAATGAAAAGTACAGAAAAAGTGAGTAGAATAGAGCTGGTTATGACAGAAATAGGGAAAGGATTAGAAAATGTGGAAGAACGAGAAATGGCTGTAGAAATGGAAGTGAATGACAAGAAGAAAATTGGAAGAAAGTGACAAAGAAGTTAGAGACACAAGAGTTGTTAGTTCAGAAGATGGATATGAAGGAAAACGATAGTAGGTGAAACAACATAAAGATAGTGGGCCTAAAGGAAGATGAAGAAGGCACAGATATGAAAGAATTTATAAAAGAATGGATCCCAAAGGTTCTGGGAATGACAGAAATCCAGGAAGCAATGGAAATAGAAAGGGCACACAGAACACTAGTTCCAAAACCACAGACACATCAAAAACCAAGATACGTTTTAGTAAAATTTCTGAGATATACGATAAGAGAAAATATACTGGAGAGGGCAAGGAATAAAATTAGAGAAAACAAAAAAACCATTCGAATACAAGGGTCAAAAAATATTTTTTTACCCATACTTAAGTTTTGAACTCTTAAAGAAGAGGAAGGAATTTAATACAGCGAAATCGATCCTATGGAAAAAAGGTTATAAATTTATGTTAAGATATCCAGCTGTGCTTAAAATATTTATCCTGGGATAGCAAAACAGACTGTTCTCGGATCTGGAGGAAGCATGAGAATTTGTAGAACGCCTGCAGGACAGAAGGAGAGATGAAGAGATGTAACAAGAATGAAGAATGACGATAAAATACATATATAAAGATGTAAAAATAATGTATAAATAAGAACTAAAGAAGGGAAAGAAAAGAGAAGAAAAGAAGTAAGGGGGAAAAAGGGTGAGCTTTGTTATATGTGAAGATAAAAGTTTTCTGGAGGGGCTTGGGTGGGAGAGAATAACCGTCACTGCAAAATCAGTTGACGTTTGCGAGCGGGTTCGCAATCCAAATGGAGAGGGGAGTTGTTGTTGCTCAGCAAGGAATAAGGGGCAACTCAGAGAGTGGGGGGGGGGGCACATTTGGGGTTAAGGGAATTTTAGATGTGGGAATTGTTGAAGTATTTTATGTTTTAAAAGTGTTGTCATTGAGTTCAAAAAGGGAAAACAGAGATGAAAAGGGTGATGATGAGGAAGCAGAAATGAGGTGTAAACAGGATATGAGATGGCCATGTTGAACTATATGACTATAAATATTAATGGAATACATAACCAAATTAAACAAAAAAAGGCTATTAAATTTCCTGAAAAAAGAAAAAAATAGACATAGCCTTTGTGCAGGAAACGCATCTAACTGAAGTGGAACATGATAAATTAAGGAGACTGGGTAGGGCACGTAGCAGCAGCATCAAATAATTCAAGAGATTGAGAACAAGTTCTGCCGGGTGGAGGTGAGGGGTGACTGGTTGGGTCTTTTGTCAAGAAAGAAATGAAGGGATTTCTTTCAACTGCCGCCGCCATGCCAAGGGCTTGTGGGAACTGCAAGGGAAGACGAGAAGGTACCCTGACTTTGGGTTTGAAAGGGAGTATTAAAGATTTCGACAAGAAGCGTCCTGGCACCTTCCCCTGTGGCCACAGAAAGTGCCACACGTGCCCACACCTCCCCCAAACAGTTCTTCCAAATGAAACAACACTTGTGTATCCACAGAAGTGATCTACTGCATCCAGCACTCCCATTGTGGTATTCTCCACGTCGGAGAAACTGGGTGCAAACTGAGAAATTGCTTCGCTGAACACTTTCCTGATAGTTGACTTCTCTCTCTCCCCCTCCCTCAACTCTTCCCCTCTCCTCACTACCTCCTCTTTCCCCCACCCACCTCTCTCTATCCCTTCTCCTCTCTCTGACCCTCATTCTCTCTGCCTCTCCTTCCCTTCCCCATCTCCCTCTCTCCTCTCACTGCCACTCCCACATTCCCTCTTTCCATTCTCTCTCCCATTCTTTTCCCTCTCCTGCTCTCTCCCCTTCATCCCTCTCCCCATTTCCTCCTCTCTCTCACTGTCACTCCTTCCCCCTCACCTTTGTCTCTCCTCACCCCATCTCTCTGCCCCTTCTTTATTACTCTCTCCCCTCTTCTCCCTCTGTCTCCCCTATCACCACCTCTCACCCTCATCCCCTCTATATTAGCCTCCCCCTTTCCCCTCTCCCCCTCCCTCTCTCTGCTCCCCTATCCCCCTCCCCTATCTCATCCTCCCTCCCTCTTTGACCCCTCTTCCTTCCTTCTCTCTCTCTCTGCTTCCTCCTCCCTCTTTCTCTCAACTCTTCCACCCTCTCCTGCCTCTCCCTCACTCTCTCCTCCCTCTTCCCATCTCCCACTTGCACTCTCTCCTCCTCCCTATTTACCCCTCCCCACTCTTGCTTTCTCCCTCCCCTACCCTCCTCTCTCCACCTCTCCCTCCCCTATCTTCCCCCTTCTCTTTCTCCTCCCACCCTCTCTTCTCTCTACTATTTCTCTCTTCTATCTCTCACCCTCTTTCTTTCTCCACCTCTTCCACTGTCTCTCACCATTTCACTCTCCCACCCCTTTTCCACTTCTCTATCTGCCCTCCTCTCTTTGTCCCACTCTCCTCTCCTTCTCACCTCCTTCTTTCTCCCCCTCTGCCCACCTCTCAACCTCCCCTCTTTTCTCTCTCTCCCCCCCTGTCCCTCCTCCTTTTTCCATCCTCTGTCATCTCTCCACCATTTCTCTCCTCCCTGCCCCTCTCCCCCCTCTGTCCCCCTCATCCCTTTCTCTTCCCCTCTGCTCTCCCCTTCTCTCTTCCTCTGTCTTCTCCTCTCTCCCCTATCCTTGATGCCCATCTCCTCATCTCTCCTTCCCTCTTCCCCATCCCACATTCCCTTCTCTCTCTTCCCCCTCACTCATCCACTCACCACTATCCTCCTCACTCTCTCGTCCTTCTTCAGATTCTTGTCACCCGCCTGTTTATCTGCATCAACATCCTTGCTTCTGGGTCCGGCCTCACGATCTACATACTGTCTGTCTATTCCCTCTACCAGGGAGCGACCAGTAACCAGACTGAGTTACCAGAGACGGTAGGGACAGGGAGGGGAGAGGGAGTGGGGGAGAGAGGGAGACAGAGAGTAGGGAGAGAGGTAAGATGGGGGAGAGGGGGGGAGACTGAGGGGGCTGGAGAGAGAGAAGGGGGGTGAGAGAGAACATCAAAGTGAACACCAGGTCTGTGTAGACACTGGTTCCATGTGTCTGACTGATATAGGAAAGGGCTCGCTTAAGTCTTTATACTGGCTGGTGATTGACAGGGGGCAGGTGGGCCAGCTTCCCAGGTTGCCTACTTGCAGGTACAGCAGTTGCCTCCTGCAGTAGGCTAGTAGGAGTGTGGCTATAGTCGTGGTTGTATCACCACATTCACTCCCTTCTAGGGGGAGGGGGTTCTAAGGTATTTACAAGTGGTCCGGTGGTTGCCTTTGTCGCTGGGACCATCCAGGGCAGGCTCCTGGTCAAATGGTTGGTGGGGGCAGTGCCGCCTGAAGGTCAGATAAGTCCAGGGTGGTCAGGGCAGCCAGTGGTGCAAGGGGGGTGGTGCCTGATGGAGTGGGGGTGTTGGTGAGGGGCGGGTTCGCAGGGAGTGGTGGCCTGTGAAGAAGCATTAAGTAGCATTGTCCCTGGTGGGGTCCTAGATGGGCTGGGGGTGGCTGGGGTAGGTGGGTTGGTTCTCTGCTGATGCCAGATCCCTGATCAAGACCTCCCGTCCATTGGGGTACCTGATGTAGGCATATTTTGGGTTTGAATGGAGGAGGTGCACCTGTTTGATCAGGGGGTCCTGATCAAGATATGTGGGTCCTCGCGTGCTTACGGAGGAGTACCTGTCCCGGAGACATCAGCCATGCTGGCAGGGAGATGCCAGTCACTGATTTTCTGGAAAAGGAGAAAAGGCGTTCATGGGGGGGGGGGGGGGGGTCTGATTGGTAGCTGTGCACAGAGAGACCATATTGACATGAAGTGCCTCAGGGAGGGCCTCTTGCCACTATTTGGTGGACCGTCCTTTCGATCTCAGGGCCTGGAGGACTGCATTCCAGATAACTCAATTTTCGCATTCAACCTGCCCATTGCCTCGCACCGCCAGGTACTGGTGCAGCTCCTCATTCATGAAACTGGAGCCCCCAGTCACTGTGTATGAATGCCAGGTATCCGAACATGGTGAAGATTGATAACGGAGGTGGTGGAGGTGTCAGGACAAGGAAAGGCAAAGTGAAAATGGGAGTATTTGTCTATAACCAGGAGGAAATAGATGTTCTTAATCGTGGAAGGCAATGGTCCCTTGAAGTCGATACCGAGTTGCTCGAAGGGCCGAGTGGGTGGAAGAAGTGTGATCTGCACAGATCCTGCTGGACTCCGTCATCGTCTGGACTTCTTGGATGCGAAGGGGAGGTTCTGGGACAATGAGAAATGGTACTAGTGCTTGGCACCCGGGTGGCAAAGGGTGTCATGCAGTGTCTGCAGTTGCTTGGACTATGCAGGGAGAGGGAGAGCTCTGAGAGTGAGTGGGGGTGAGAAAGGGGGAAGAGAAGGAGAGGGAGAGAAGAGAGAGGTGAGATGGATGTGAGAAGGGGAGAAATAATGTGGAGAGAAAGGGGCAAAGAGACTGGAGAGAGCTGGGAGAGGGGAGAGAAAGGGAGGTGGAGAGAGGAGAGTGGGGGGAGACTGGGGTGGGGCATCCCACCCTTTTATCCCGAGGTCCTTCAACACTCTGCAAATCCCTCTCTCATTCCCAAACACACAGTGGGACGGTAAGATGGAGATGGGCAGGGGTATCTAGGAAAACTTAGACAATGATTCACGGGGAATTGTCCTGCAGAGAAGAGGGAAGAATGGGAGAGGGAGAGAGCAGGCATTACTGGTGCCAGGAGATGATTGTGGAAGGAAGGTGTGCTTCAGGAGGGGAGAGGTGTTTGTCTCGGAGTGACTGCCCCCTCTGCTTTCTCCCTCTCCCCCATAGCAGAAAAGCTCACTGGCCATCACTGGCATGCTGATCCCCTACGTAGCAGTGTCTGCGCTGATCTCCTGTGCATTCTTCGTGGCATTCTTGAAACAGGCACTGAGGTGCTAATAGAGGGAGGTGAGAGGGAGTAGATGGAAGGGTGAGTGAGTGGGGGAAAGGAGATAGAAATGGAGGGGGTGGAGAGCGGTGTAGGAGTGAGAGGACATTTGGGGGAGGGGGTGGAGAGAGGGGATGGAGGGAGCCGGGAGCGAGGGGACAGGGTTGGGGGTGAGAATGGAGGGGGAGAAATGGAAGCGAGGGGGTGGAGGGAGGGAGGAGGGTGTCATGGCGAGAGGGGAGAGAGGTGAGAATGGTGGGGAGAGAGAATAATGGAAGGGAGGCTTGAAATGTCCTCACTCAATCTCTGTAAACCCCTTTGTTCCCTACCTCCCTCCCCCTTCCTTTTTCTTGTAACCCCCTCCGATCCCCTACACCCTTCCCTGTCTCTGTAGCCGCCTTTGGTCTCCTATTCCGATCCATCTTTGTAAACCCTCTTCAGACCACTACTCCCTTCCCTGTCTCTGTTACACCACCCCCCCCCCCCCCCCTCAAGTCTCCTACACCCCTCTCTCCCCTTGATTCTTCAGCAGCTGTGTGAAGATGCTTGTTTTCAGCTGGAAGGTGGCCGGAAGTATTTCTCGCTGTTGTACCCCTGCTCCCTCCAAGAACGAAAGATTAAAGTTGGGACATACTAAACATCTTGTATTGTGAGTGTGTGCCCATAGATGAAGTCCAGGGTGTTCCTCTCTCTCCCCTCTCTTGCCCCATATCTCTGCCCACTTCTCTGAAAGTCAGCCAATGCTCTAAGAAAGATAGCAGAAAACATCAAAACCACTTAAACACAACAGTTTGTTTATTCAGCTTGAGTTACACCAGTGGGAGTGAGGAAGTACAAGGAAGAGTTCATTAACTCTTGCTCTGTACTGGAAACTCACTCAACTTGCACAGGTTTCAGATGTTAAAACACAATTCTGGAGACTCAGCAGGTAAAGTGTCCTTTATGTAGCAAAGGCAGAGATAAATCAAATCACCATGCTGGAGGGGATTCAGATATAACTTCTATAGTAAACTGCCACCCCTCCCTGTCTCTGCAACCCCCTCTGGTCCCCTACACTCCTCCAACCCCTTCTGGTCCCCTACACCCCTCCAACCCCCTCTGGTCCCCAACACCCCTCCAACCCCCTCTGGTCCCCGACACCCCTCCAACCCCCTCTGGTCCCCGACACCCCTCCAACCCCCTCTGGTCCCCCACACACCTCCAACCCCCTCTGGTCCCCCACACCCCTCCAACCCCCTCTGGTCCCCCACACCCCTCCAACCCCCTCTGGTCCCCCACACCCCTCCAACCCCCTCTGGTCCCCCACACCCCTCCAACCCCCTCTGGTCCCCTACATCCCTCCCCGTCTCTTGCAACTCCCCTCTGGTCCCCTACACCCCTCCCTGTCTCTGTAACCCCCTCCGGTGTCCCCCCACACCTCTTTGTGTCTCTGTAACCCCCTCCCCTTGATTCTTCAGCAGCTATGTGAAGATGTTTGTTTTCAGTGGTGACTTTGGAAGATTGCCATAAGTATTTCTCCCTGTTGTACCCCTGCTCCCTCATAATGAAAGAGTAGTGGTATATCCTGTCTAATAAATCTTATATAGAGTTTTTCAAGGAGGTTACTAAAAAGGTTGATGGAGAGAGAGAAGGGGGGTGAGAGAGAACATCAAAGTGAACACCAGGTCACTCCATTGAGTGATGGTTGATCCATGCACATCCCATGGATGTTGTCTATTTGGATTTTAATAAGGCTTTTGACAAGGTTGTCCATAAGAGGTAAGTAAGGAAGGTAGAAACGTTAAGTATTCATGTTGAAGTAGTGAAATTGATTCAGCAATGTTTGGATGGGAGATGCCAGAGAGTAGTGGTGGAAAATTGTTTGTCGAATTGGATGCCAGTGTCGAGTTGAGTGCCTCAGGGATCGATACTGGGTCCACTGCTGTTTGTCATATATATTAATGATCTACATGATAGAGTGGCAAATTGGATTAGTAAATTTGCAGATGATACAAAGGTTGGCAGTGTTGTGGACAGCGAGGAAGATTAGCGACGCTTATAGAGTGATATATGACAGTTAGAAGAGTGGGCTGGAAGATGGCAGATGGAGTTTAATACTGATAAATGTGAGGTGCTACATTTTGGTAGGACTAATCAAAATTGGACATGCACATTAAATGGACAATTAAGGAGTGCAGTGGAACAAAGGGATTTAGGAGGCATGGTACATAATTCTCTGAAAGTTGAATCACGTGGATAGGGTGGTGAAGAAGGCATTTAGAATGTTGGCTTTCATAAATCAGAGTATAGAACACAGGAGTTGGGATGTTATGTTGAAGTTGTATAAGGCATTGGTGAGGCCAAATTTGGAATACTGTGTACAGTTTTGGTTGCAGAATGATAGGAAGGCTATAAACGGTATAGAGAGTGAGTGCAGAGGTTTTTGGGTTTGAGTTACAGGGAAAAGTTGAACATGCTGGGATTTTATTCCCTGGAACATAGAAGGTTGAGGGGTGATTTGATAGAGGTATTCAAAATTATAAGGGGAAAGTTAGAATCATTGTGGATAGGCATTTTCCATTAAGAGTGGGGTAGACTCAAATGAGGGTATGGATTGAGAATAAAAGGCGAAAAGTTTTGGGGAAACATGAGGGGAAGTTTCTTCACACAGGGTGGTGGGGGTATGGAATGAACTTCCGGCAGAGCTAGAAGCGAGTTCAATGTTAATATTCAAGGAAAGGTTGGATAGGTATATGGATGGGAGAGGTGTGGAGGGTTATGGGCCAAATGTGGGTCCCTGCATGAGGGAAGGTATTTGGCATGGACGAGTAGGGCCAAACTGGCCTGTTTCTGTCTGTAAATGGTTATTAAAGTTAGGACATAGTAAACATTGTGTACCCATAGATTAACTCCAGAGTGTTCCTCTCCTTCCCCCATCTCTCTCTCATCCCTCCCTCTCCACCCTTTCTAAAGACCCCTGCCTCTTCCCTCTCCCACCCTCTCCTCACCTCCCTGCAACCTCTCTCAACCTTCTTTCTTTCCTTCCCCCTCCTTCCCCATCTCCCCTTTCCCTCTGCCTCTCGCTTCCCCTTCTATATTTCTCTCCCACTTCCTGTCATACCTTTCCCCACTCTTGCCATCCTCTCACACCTGTCTCTCCCTCTTCCTATCTCCTCTCATCCCTCTCTTCACCCCCTCCTCCCTTTCTCCCCGTTCTTTCCCTAACCTACTCTCATATCTCTGCCCCTCTCTCCATCTCCCTATTCCCCTTCCTCACTCCTCCCATGTCTCTTCCCCTCCTTCCCCATCTCCCGCTCCTTTCTCCCATTCTTGCTCCTTTCTCCTTCCTCCTTCTACCCCCTCATTCTCCCTATTTCCCACACACCTCCCTCTTTTTGCTTTCCCACCCCCTTTCCCTTCACTGTACCATCCCCCTCTCTCGCCTCCCCTCTCTAACTCCCCCCCGACTTACTTTCTCTCCCCTCAGATTCTCATCTCCCTCCTGCTTATCTGCACCAACATCCTTGCCAAGGGCCTGGCCACATGATATATGTGCTATACGTCTCCTCCCTGCACTGAGAAGTAACCAACTGCCAGACAGTGCATTACCAGAGGGAGCAAGGACAGGGACAGGAGAGAGTGGAGTGAAGAGAGAGTGGGAAAGACAGAGATGGGTCAGAGTGAGGGCTTGAGAGGTGGTAGAAAGAGAAGGGGAGAGAAGGGTGGGTAAGAAAAGGATGAGAGAGGTGGGGGAGACCAAGAGGTGGGGGGAGATACAGAGTTGGGTGAGGGTGTCGGGGGGGGGGGGGTCAGAGGGAGGGGGAGATGGAGGGAGGGGGGGATAGGGAGGGGGAGACAGGACTGGAGGGAAAGAGAAGGAGTGACAGGGAAGGGGAGAGGAGGAATGAGAAGTGGGGAGAGGAAAAAGAGGAGGGGTAGAGAGGAGGACAGAGGTGGGGGAGAGAGAGAGGTGAGATGGGGAGGTGACAAGAATGATGGAGAGGCCCAGACAGAGTGGAGGGGGGGAAGAGTGGAGGAAAGAGAATCAAGAGCAAGAGGTGAAGAGAGAGAGAGGGTAGAGTAAGAGGGCTAGAGAGAAAATGGGAGTGAAGGGTGTTAGAGAAAATGGTGAGAAATGTGGGGGAGAAGGGTTGGAGACAGTGGTCGAGATGGTGGTTGGAGATGGGGAGATAGAGGGGGTGAGATGGGAGAGAGGGGGAGACAGATGGGGGGTCAGAGATGGGGAGATAAAAAGGGAAAGATGAGGAGACAGGTAGAGGGGAGATATGGGTAGACAGGGGACATAGAGGTGAGGGGGAGATAGAGAGAGAGAAGGGGAGGGTGGAGAGAAGAGGGGGCAGAAAGGAGAGGAGAAGGGAAACAGGTGAAAGGGGGTAGAGAGATGGAAGTGGGAGGGCTAGAAAGAGAAGGAGAGTGAAGGATGGGAGAAAAGGGTGAGAGGTGGGAGGAGACAGGGAAGACAATGGGATGGAGACGGGCTAGAGACAAAGGGATGGGGAGACGGGGAAGATGGATGGACAGAGTGAGGGGATACAAAGAGAGAGGGGAGATGGACAGGTGGGAGATGGGGGTGGGAGAGAGCCAGAGAGAGAGAGGGGGGGGAATAGAAAGAAGGGGAGAGAGACAAAGGAAGGGGAGAGGGGAGAGATAAGAGAGAGAAGAAAGGGGGTAGAGAAAGTGAGAAGGAGGATGGAGAAGAAGGAGAGGGGAGAACATAAGAAATAGGAGCAGGAGTACCATTCAGTAAGATCCTATCTGATCTGATCATTGACTCAACTCCACCGACCTGCCTTTTCCCCATATCCCTTAATTCCTTTTTTATGTAAATATCTGTCTAACGGAACCTTAAATAAGTTAATGAAGTAGCCTCAACCACTTCCCTGGGTAGAGAATTCCACACATGCGCTCCTCTCTGGGAAAGACAGTTTTTCCTCATCTCCTTCTTTAATCTACTCCTCTGAATCAAGAGGTTGGATCCCCTAGTTCTGGTCTCACTTACCAGTGAACACAATTTTCCTGCCTCTACCTTATCTATACCTTCCATAATTTTATATGTTTCTATAAGATCTCCTCTCATTCTTCTGAATTCAAGTGAGTATAATCCCAGATGATTTAGACTCTCCTCAAATGTCAACCTCCTCATCTCCAGGATCAACCTGGTGAACTTCCTCTGGACTGCATCCAAGGCCAGTCTATCCTTCCTCAATTATGGAGACCAGAACTGCATAAAGTACTTCAGTGCGGCCTCACCAGGACCTTGAACAGTTGCAGCATGACCTCACGGCTTTTGAATTCAATTCCTCTAGCGACGAAGGCCACCATTCCATTTGCCTCCTAAATAACCTGCTGTACCTGCCACCCAACTTTTTGTGATTCATGCACTACAGAATGCTGCAATTTTTCACCATTTTAATAATAATCTGCTCTTCTATTTTTCCTACCAAAGAGGATAACCTTGTAGCAGCGCTATGGCGGCACTACAACTCCTAGGAGGCATTGAACCAGCCATGTGATGTTAGGGCGTGTGATTCTGGCTTTTTTAAAAGGATGCACAGGAGATGCAGAGTATAGACAACACTTTCCTTATTCTAATATCCTAATTTCAACGTATCATCTTCCAAAGCATGAGCTGCGATATCCCAAATTTCAATCTCTTTAATCCAACAAATCAAACTCTGTTACTTTATATAGTTTTAATTTGTTGATAGAATGGGTAAACATTTTGCATAGTTAGACTTCCATAACAATGAATAACAAAACATTTACTGTATGATTACAAAAATTCAAAGAAAAGTTTCTCGTGCTCGTGCTTCCTTCACATCTTGTAGAATAAAGAAGCAAGCAATTAGCCTACTACATCATAGGCAACTATGGAAATACTACAAACAACAGTTGTCAAAGAGACAGGCACAAAATTAAGAATCAAAAGTACAGGGTTTTGACCTTTACATTTCGGCCCCTGATTATAATAATAGATATTAAAGCTAATATACAATAATTACTATTATTGTAAATAATTTACACAAGTAAATATAGTAAGTATAAGATTAAAAATCAAAACTTTCAGATTCTTGTAAAAGACAGATTTCATTAATTTTTAAGTATTTAAAAATTATCTATTTAACTAACCAGTCTTGGTTTTAATCTGCACTTGTCGAACGAATCCTTTGTCTGGAACTGTATCCACAATTTTACACAGCAACCAAAAAATTTCTTGGTGAAGAATCGTCTGTGGTAATTACAATATCTCCACATACAAAATTATGTTTAGCTTTAAACCATTTTTGTTGTTCTTGTAATAATGAAGCATATTCTTTAATCCATCTTTCCCAAAATAAATCTGCAAGAAATTGTATTTGTTTCCATCTGCATCTTGCATAATATCTTCTTTTTGAAATTGAACTGGAGGCATCAAACGTTTAGAATTGAGAAGTAGGAGATGATTTGGTGTGCCTTGATGTCATTTGAATCAACAGATAATTTTGTTTTTGAACGACTATTTAAAATAAATTTGATTTTGCACAAGACTGTGAAGATTGTCATCTTTCAATATTTGACCATTCAAAATGGAATTAAGAATTTTTCTGATTGTTCCAATCATTTTTTTCCCCACACAGCACCATGATGTCATCCTGTGGGTGGGTTAAATATAAAACTAATTTCTTTTTGAAGTAATGCATCATGAATTTGATGTTGATTCCAATTTTGAATTGCTTTTCATAACTCTAGTTGAGCTCCTGTAACATCAGATCCATTATCAGAATGTAATTCCTTTACTTGACCACATCTGGCTATAAAATGTTGAAGAACATTGATAAAAGAGTCTGTATCAAGTGATGAAGCTACTTCAATATGAATTGCTCTTGGAGTCAAACAGGTAAAAATAGCTCTGTATCGTTTTTCAAAACTTCTACCTTGATTGTAAAGGACCAAAATAATCAACCCAGCAACAACAGATATTCACCAAGACAAATGGTTACTTAAACAAAAGTTGCTTTTATCTTTAAACATGAAACCAGGATCAAACTTTAACTTATTATCATTAACTTGATTAACCTAACAATGTCTATGTAATATGTGTGTAAGTTCAGAAAGGTTCTTTAATTCACAGTCCAATCTCACTTCTCATTCCTCCAAGTTCACTGGTTGCAGTCAATTCTTATACTGTGCACAGAATTTAACATTTATGAAGTTCACCAGGCTTTGGTGCTTGAAGGTTAAATGGTTATCACTTAGGAAGGTTCTTGTCAATTTTTAGAGAGATATTTGCTGTTCTTGGATACAAACACAAATCCTTTTAATCAGCCATTGCAGTGTCTTGCTGACAAAACTTGCCCCATCATGGTTTTCCAGATAATAACCTCTTTCTTTAAGGTCACCACAGAGTTCCTTTTTTGTTTCCCTTATTTCAAGTGAAACATTAGGCAACCAGTCCCCTCCTCTTATATGGACAGCAAGGGCTTTGACCAGGCTGAACTATAAAACTGACAACCCATCTTAAAATTGGGTTTTTTAACAAGCTTGCCAACTTGTCCTGTTCCAATCCCAGCTGCTCTGCTGACTAAAACTGCAGAATTAATCTCTCTCTCTGAGAAAAAAGCCTGTTTGACTCTCACTGCTTGCAAAACCACGTAACCCTCTTAGAATAGCAAGCTGCACTCCAGACAGTCTGTGGCTCCTCCTCCTCCTCCTGTTGCTTTACAAAACAACAATCCATTAGTGAAGTCTCTTGGGCACTCCCCAAAGATTTTGCAAAGGCACTTGGAGCCCTGTCTAGCTTGAACAGAGCTCCAGTATTTTAAACAAAATCTGTTCTGAAGTGTTTGTATGTGACCTGCACTAAAAAAAAACATGCCACACTTTATCTCCCAAAATCATATCTTTATACAATATAAGCACAGGGTTCATCAGGTGAAACTCTATCCTGTGGCAAATCTGCCATTTGTTGTTGTCCAGGTTCAGCATTTGCTTGATGACAATTAACACATTTTAATATTCTTTTGATCAATATTGGAGCACCAAGTATCCAATATTTCTGGTGCATTTCTGATAACATGATTACAACCACCATGTCTTATTTTCTCTTGTGGTTTTGTAATTAATGTATTTAAGCATTGATGTACTATCAGTCCGAAACAGAGTCTGCTATCCACATCTGTAATTCTTTTCTGAACACAGTGTCCATTTTTCTTGCCATAGTAGCGGCAGTTAGTTCTATTCAAGGTATGGTGACTGGCTTTAATGGAGCCACTCTGACCATTCCCATTACAAATCCACAATGTACTCGCTCTTGATTATTTTGCAGTACTAAATAATTGACAATAGCAAAACCACCTTCGTTTGTGTCAGCAAAGCTGTGTATCTGAGCCAATGTGGCAATTCCAGTCAGTTGGTTTCAAACATCTATTTCCTTCAAAATTTTCTAACATGTTAAGACTCTCAATCCAATTCATCCAATCTTGTGCGATGGAATCTGGTACAGCTTCATCCCATCCAAATTTTCTTCTGCACAATTCTTGTAGAATTTTCTTGGTGCCAATATTGGTGCCAATATTCCCAAAGGATCATATATTGAGCTTACAATTGAAAGCATACCTTTTCTTGTTAAAGGTCGTTCTTTCAAAACAATTTTGAATTTGAAAACATCAGATTGAATCCACCATTGTACCCTTAGAATTCTGTCGACAGGTAGAATGTCACAATCCAAGTCCAGATGTTTTATCTCCTTTGCTCTTTCTGCCTCAGGAATAACAGCCAACACATCTCAACTGTTGTAAGGAAGAAACCTATATTTCAGATCTCTTAACTCATGATACAGATCTATTGCTTCTTTTTCTAAAGCCACTGAAGTAAGACAATCATCAATATAGAAATTATTTCTGATGATGCTTAGAGCTTGAGAACTAAATTGTTCTTCATTATCTTCAGCACATTTCCTGAATGCAATATTTACACAACTTGGTGACCAAGTTGCTCCAAATAAATGAACTGTCATTCTGTATTCAATCACATCTTCACTGTAATCACCATTAGGCCACCATAACAATTGTAGAAAATCATAATCTTCTGATGGTACTTTCACTTCAATATCTGCAGCAATTGCAATAGGCTCTTTACAAAATTGTATCGGACCACCTATTAAAGTACTGGTTCAGTCTGGACCTTGTAGAAGTTGAGAATTCAATGAAACCCCTTGAAATGATGCTCCACAATCAGATGCTACATGTTTCTCATTTTGTGGATGTATAATTCCATGAGGAGGTAAATGCCATTTTCTACCATGTTTACATTCCAAGATATCTTCTGATACCTTTTCTACATAACCCTTGGTTATCATGCCAACATAACATTGCTATATTCCAAATGAAAGGAAGAATTTCTCTGGAATTTTCTCTTCAATTTCAGTATACTCTGTTCTGCAATTATTTTATTGTCTAGCATACAAATTTCTCTTCTTCAAAGGTAATGCAATACAGTAATGACCATCGACATGTTTAACAGAATTTGAAACTGCTTGTCCTCCTTCAAAGGTTCTTGAATATCTGTGAGACATTCAAGGAAATCAATTTTAAACTGTTCTTCCCATAGATCATTCAGTTTATGTTTACAAGAACATCATCTGGGCTTCCTGCCAAATTCTGAGGCTTATCTTTTTCAAGGATGCAGGTGTCTGACTAGTCCTTTTGCTCAATTTCAGAATACACAATTCACAGACAGGTTCTCAAACTTTCGAATATTCTATTACTACAGAATGGATGTTTCTTGACTTTAAATCAAGTTGTTAATTCTTTTAGACAAATTTTATGAGTATTTCTTCTGAAAAAAGTTCAGAATTAAATTTTTCTTTGAATTAAAATGTAGATGACACTTTCCTTATTCTAACATATCCCAATTTCAAAGGATCACCTTCCAAAGTGTGAGCTGTGATATCTCAAATTTTGATCTCTTTAATCCAACAAATCAAACTCTGTGGCTGTTACTTTATGTAGTTTTAATTCATTGATAAAACAGATAAACATTTTGCATAGCTTTACATTAAGGCTTACATAATGATGAATAACAAAACATTTCCTGTATAAGAGAGATACAAAGATATATAGAGATACAAAAGCTTAAAGAGATACAAAAATTCAAATTAAAAATTTCTCGTGCTTACGTTTCCTTCACATCTTGTAGAATAAAGAAGCAAGCATTAGCCTATAGACACTTTGGTAACACTACAAACAACAGTTCTCTTAAAGAGCCAGTCGCTCGGGCAAAGGGGGAGTTGATGATAGGCCGACTTGAGGTCAGTGGTCGAGAAGACTGTATTGTGTGACCTTATTGGCCAAGTTGGCTATCTGGGGTAGAGGGTACGCATCCAACTGGATGAAGCGGTTGATGGATTGACTATAATCAATCACCACCTGGGGCTTGACTGACCACGAGGACCTATGCCCTCCAGGGACTGGAGCTAGGGGCTATGATCCCCTCCACCAAGAGTCGCTGAACCTCAGCCCAGATGAACGCCATATCTTCCGTGCTACAGCGCCTACTCTTGGTGGCGATCGGTTTACAGTCCGGGATGTGGTTTGCCAATAGTGATGGAGGGGTCACCCAACGGTGGTGAGGCTGCAGGATGGTGCCAAAGGCTTTGTGCTGGGTTTGGGGGGGGGGGGTCCCGTAAGCTGCGGGTTATAAATGGTGAGCGTGGGTTGGGGCCCCCAAACGCCATCGTCACACTCCGGAACTGACTCTGGAAGTCGAGGCCCAGGAGGATCGGCACACAGAGCTGGGCATGACCAACAATAAGAAGTCAGTGAATATAACAATTGGTTCATGAGAGGTGCCAAGATATACATCAAAATTCTGCAGAGCAAATGTGATAGCTAGCAGTCAGTTTTTCAATAGTGGAATAGTTCTTTTGATGAACATTGAATTTTTTTGAAAAGTAGGCAACTGGATGGTCAATTTCATTATGTTTTTGGAATAAAACTACACCTGTTGCTCCCTCACTGGCGTCCACTGCTACAGAAAATGGTCTTGTCAAAATCAGTCGATTTTAACACAGGACATCTCCTTTCAAATTTCTAACACTGCCTGATAATCTTTAGTCCACACAAATTTCTCCCCTTTCTTCAAAAGATTGGTTAAAGGAAGAGCAACCTCTGCAAAATTTCCTGTAATATCCTGCCATTCCTAAAAACCTTCTCACTGCTTTCTTGCCATTGCAAAAAAGAAACTCAGAAATTGCCTTCACCTTAGTTTGAAGAGGTGCAACTTTGCTATGGCCAACTACATAACCCAAGTATGTTACTGTGGCATTTGCAAATTGACTCTGCAAAATTAACAGTTAATCTTGCAAATAATTTGTCCAATTGCCTTAGGTGTTCTTCCCATGTGTAACTTCTTGTGACCAAGTCATCAATATAAGTATCTGTATGAGTTAACCCTTGGATTACCGAATTAATCATCCTCTGGAATGTTGCAGGAGCATTTTTCATGCCAAAAGGCATCACGTTATACTCGTATAAACCGGATGGAGTTAAAAAAGCTGAAATATTCTTTCCTCTCTCTGTTAAAGGCACGCACCAGTAACCCTTCAACAATTCCAAATTAGTAAGAATTTAGCTTTTCCAATTTTATCAATAGAGTCATCTAATCTTGGAATAGGATAAGCATCATTTTTAGTTCCTGAATTAACTTTCCTATAATCCGTATAGAACCTAACAGTTGCATCTGGTTTTGGCTCCAGAATACAAGGAGAACTCCAATCTCAGTTCGAAGGTCTAATAATGTCATTCCTCCACAGATATTCCACCTCCTGATCCATGATTTTACTTTTCTGAATGTTTATTCTGAATGGGTGTTGTTTTATGGGATTTGCTTCTCCAACATCTACATCATGGTAAATCACTGATGTCCTTTTTGGAACATCAGGGAACAAATTTGTGCATTTCAAAAGTAATTCTTTCAACTGCATCTGCTCTTATAACTTAAGATGGCCTAACTTTTCTTCCAAATTTTCCAAAATTGTTGAGTAAGACAGGCACACAGGAACCATGGTTTCTTTAAAGTTACCCTCACAAGATTCTGTTTCATAATCTTATGATCCACCACTTCCTCCAGTCAGTCAAACAACCAACACCTCTGATACAGATTGTTCTCCACTACCCATATCCTCATAATAAAGTTTGAACTTATTTATGTGACAAGCCTGAGTTTTATTCCTTCTGTCTGGAGTGTTAACAACATAGTTAACATCATTTAGTTTTGATTTAACTACCTATGGTCCAGAAAATCTAGCTTTCAAAGGATTGTCATGTGTTGGAAACAAAATGAAAACTTTTCTTCCTGTCTTAAAATTCCTCACTTGAGCTTTCCTGTCAAATAAACGCTTCATTTTACCCTGAGCCATTTCCAAATTCTCTTGAGCCAAAGTCCACACTTTATGTAACATATCCTTAAATTTAGAAACATAATCCAGCAAATTCAACTGTACATCCTCAATAACCCACTGTTCTTTTATCAACATTTAAGGTCCTCTAACTTGATGCCCAAACACAATTTCAAAGGGGCTGAAACCTAATGACTCCTGCACAGCCTTCCTTGCTGCAAACAACAATAAATGACTACCTTCGTCCCAATCTTTCGCATTCTCTGTACAGTAAATCTCATCATATTTTTAACAGTAGAATGAAATCTTTCCAAAGCTCCCTGAGTTTCAGGATGATACACAGTTGAAGTGATCTGTTTTATTCCCAACTCATAAACTAACTGTTGAAACAACCCAGATATAAAGTTAGATCCTTGATCATTCTGGATCTCTTTCAGTTGTCCAAACACTGTGAAAAATCTTTCCAGAGCCTTTACCACCATTTTGGATTTAATATTTCTCAGTGATATAGCCTCTGGAAATCTTCATTCTGTACACATAATTGTTAACAAGTACTGATTACCAGACTTAATTTTTGGCAAGGGACCTACACAGTCTACAATAACCCTAGTGAAAGGTTCCCCAACAACAGGAATAGGTTGTAATGGAGCCACTGGAGGACCCTGGTTAGCTTTCCCCCACAACCTGACAAATGTGACATGTCCGGCACCAATTTACAACATCCTTCCTCAAACCAGGCCAGGAAAATTGTTTCAAAATCTTATTCATCATTTTCTTTACACCAAGATGACCACCCAAAGGTGTACTGTGGGCTAGATCTAATATTTCCTTCCGGTAATTTCTAGAAACGACCACCTGATGATCACTCCCCACTCTTCATTAGCAGGAATATCAATAGATCTCCATGTTCTCATCAACACTTCACCTTTTAACTAATATCCACAGGCCATTTCTTTACTCTCCTGTTCAGTTACTGCTTTCTCCCTTAAGAAAGCAAGATCTGGGAGGAGTCACGTGATGGAGTAGTGGCCGGACGGTGAACTCCAGCCCTCTCCAGAAAAGTCGGGAAAAACAAAGAAAAACACAAAGGCACAGAAATACAAGTTAAAGAAAAGTGAGTATAAAGGTGGAAAGAAGATGGAGACAAAAGGAGAAAAATCAAAATCAACGGAAAGAAGAGAGGAAGAGAAGACAACGGAGGAAAAAGGTGAAGGCCTTACCTGTCCGAAGAGGCCCGCTGTGGAGAGAGGACCCCACTACCTCAGGTCGGTAGAAAAAGAACTACAACAATGGCTCACAGAGCCGAGTAAAAGTGCGCAACCGCGCATGCGCGAGGAGTCGCGCATGCGCGATGCGCATGCAAAAAAACACACCGACGGGAGGGGGGACCAGCTGGGGAGTCGATCTCCACAGCCGGCAACGACAGCTGCAGAACACCTGCAGCAAGAAGAGACCACAGAAGACAATGGAAACAAGAAAGAAGAAGAGGAAAGGGCATCAAAGAAACAACAGATGGCCAACCCAGAGAAAGAAGAAGAGGAAGAATACAGTGAAATAGATAAAGGGAAAGGCAAGGTAAAGGATATACTTGATCTTGTTAGAGGATACATGGAGTCATTTAAAGAATGGCAAACACAGGAATTCAATGATTTAAGAAAAAGAATAAACAACACAGAAAAGAAAATAAATAAAATGGATATGACCTTAACAGAAATGGGGAAAAAAATGGACAAGATGGAAGAACGGGCAATAGCAGCAGAAATGGAGGTAGAAGACTTAAAAAAGAAATTGGAGGAATCTAATAAAAAAACTAAAGAGACACAAGAATTACTAGCCCAAAAAATAGATATAATGGAAAATTATAACAGAAGAAATAACATAAAGATAGTGGGCCTTAAGGAAGATGAAGAAGGCAAGAATATGAGGGAGTTTATAAAAGAATGGATCCCTAAGGCCCTAGGATGTCCAGAACTACAGCAAGAAATGGAAATAGAAAGGGCACATAGAGCATTGGCCCCTAAACCACAACCACAACAAAAACCAAGATCTATTGTAGTAAAATTCCTAAGATATACTACAAGAGAAAAGGTACTGGAGAAGACAATGGAAAAAGTAAGAGAGGGCAACAAACCACTGGAGTATAAAGGGCAAAAAATCTTCATTTATCCAGATATAAGCTTTGAACTCCTAAAGAAGAGAAAAGAGTTCAATACAGCAAAAGTGATTTTATGGAAGAAAGGATATAAATTTACACTGAAGCATCCTGCGGTATTGAAAATATTTATTCCAGGACAACAAAACAGACTGTTCTCGGATCCAGAAGAAGCACGAAAATTTGCAGAACAATTACAAAAATAGACTGAGGGATGAAGACGGGTAATGAGAGCAAAAATGATCACGATTGATATGTATGTGGGTAAAGACAAAAATAGACTGAGGGATGAAGACGGGTAATGAGGGTAAAAATGACCACAATTGATATGTATGCGGGTAAAGAGGTATAAGAGTGAATAGAGACAATGGGCATACGTGAAAGTATCTGTAATTAGAGGAAAACATAGATAGTATAGATAAGAATTAATAAGGGAAGGTAAGGGAATAGAGAGAATAAGGAGGGAATTAAAAGAGTGACCTTTGTGACATATAAAAAGTGAAATCTTTTCTGGGGGGGGCTGGGTGGGGGAAAAGAGCGGTCACTGCAAAATCAGTTGACGCTTGCGAGTGGATTCGCAAATCCAAATGGAGAAGGGAGATGTGGTTGTCCGACAAGGGATAAAGGACAACTCAGGAGGGGAAGGGGAGATTGGGGATAAAGAAGATAGAAATAGGAGAATAAGGAAAATGTTGGATGTTGTAGGAATGTTGTCTGGTAAAGAGTTGAAAATAAGAAAACAGAAATGGAAAAGGAGGAAAGGTAATGATGAAAAAACGGAAAGAGAAGATAAACAAAATATAAAATGGCTACGCTGAAGTATATGACTCTAAATATTAATGGAATACATAACCAAATTAAAAGGAAGAAACTACTAAATTTACTGAAAAAGGAAAAAATAGATATAGCATTTGTCCAAGAAACACACTTAACTGAATTGGAGCACAAGAAATTAAAGAGAGATTGGGTAGGACATGTAACAGCAGCATCGTATAATTCAAAAGCAAGAGGAGTGGCTATATTAATTAGCAAAAATGTGCCATTTAAAATAGAAGAGGAAATAATAGATCCAGCAGGGAGATATGTTATGATAAAATGTCAGATATATTCGGAGCTTTGGAATCTACTTAATATATATTCACCTAACGAAGAAGATCAAAAGTTTATGCAAGATATCTTTTTGAAGGTAGCTAATACACAAGGGAACATACTAATAGGAGGGGATTTCAATCTGAATTTGGATCCAAATATGGATAAAACGGGGAAAAAATTAACAGGAAGAACAAAGTAACCAAATTTATAATTAAATCAATGCAAGAAATGAAACTTGTGGACATATGGAGGAAACAAAACCCAAAAGAAAAGGAATACTCATACTACTCGACTAGACATAAAACATACTCAAGGATAGACCTATTCCTGTTATCAGCCCACATTCAAGGGAGAGTTAGGAAAACGGAATATAAAGCTAGACTATTATCGGACCACTCACCCCTGTTATTGGCAATAGAGCTAGAGGACATCCCTCCAAGAATGTATAGATGGAGATTAAACCCCATGCTACTTAAAAGACAGGATTTTAGAGAATTTATTGAAAAACAATTAAAAATGTACTTTGAAGTAAATACGGAATCAGTGGAAGATAAGTTTATACTATGGGACGCAATGAAAGCATTCATTAGAGGACAAATAATAAGTTATGCAACCAAGATGAAGAAGGACTATAATCAGGAAACAGATCAGTTGGAAAGGGAAATAATAAACATAGAAAAAAAATTAGCAAAAAAGGAAGATACAACCAAAAGAAGAGAATTGGCGGATAAAAAAATAAAATATGAAACATTACAAACATATAAGGTGGAGAAGAATATAATGAAGACAAAACAGAAATATTATGAACTAGGTGAAAAAACACACAAAATCTTAGCATGGCAGCTTAAGACAGAGCAAACTAAGAAAATGGTATTGGCAACAAGGAAAAAAGACAAACAAATTACATATAATCCAAAAGAAATTAAGGAAAACTTCAGAGAATTCTATGAACAATTATACCGAACTGAAAACGAAGGGAAAGAAGGGAAAATAGATGAATTTTTGACTAAAATTGAACTACCAAAACTACAAATAGAGGAACAAAATAAATTAACAGAACCATTTGGAACAGTAGAAATACAAGAGATAATAAAAAATTTACCAAATAATAAGACACCAGGAGAGGATGGACTCCCAATAGAATTCTACAAAACATTTAAAGATCTAATAATACCGCCCCTCCTGGATGTAATCAACCAGATCGATGAGACACAAAACTTACCAGATTCATGTAAAACAGCAATAATTACAGTGATACTAAAACAAGGGAAAGATCCACTCTCACCAGCGTCATATAGACCAATATCTCTGCTAAACACAGATTATAAGATAATAGCTAAACTATTAGCAAACAGATTAGCAGAACAGGTACCGAAAATGGTAAATTTAGACCAAACTGGATTTATCAAAAAAAGACGCACAACAGACAATATTTGTAAATTTATTAACTTAATTCATGCAGTAGAAGGAAATAAAACACCGGCAGTAGCAGTTGCTTTAGTCGCAGAGAAGGCCTTCGACAGAGTAGAATGGAATTACTTGTTCAAAGTATTGCAAAAATTCAGTTTACCGGAGAAGTATATTAATTGGATTAAAGCATTATATGAGGGACCGTTAGCAAAAGTGACAGTAAATGGACATGTATCAAAGCAATTTAACTTAAGCAGGTCAACGCGGCAGGGATGCCCACTATCACCATTATTGTTTGCGCTAGCTATAGAACCACTAGCAGAATCGATAAGAATAGATAATAATATAAAAGGAATAAAAATAAAAGACAGGGAATATAAAATCAGTCTATTTGCGGATGATGTGATAGTGTACTTAACAGAACCAGAACTATCAATAAAAGAACTATATAAGAAATTGAAGGAATATGGAGAAGTGTCGGGATACAAGATAAACGTAAATAAAAGTGAAGCAATGCCTATGAATAACGCGGATTTCTCAAAATTTAAGGAGGAATCCCCATTCAGATGGCAAACGCAGGCAATAAGATACCTAGGTGTGCAAATAAACAAAAATCTAGGCCAATTATATAAACTCAATTACAATCCACTAATGAAAAAATTACAGGACGATTTAGAGCATTGGAAAGAGCTACCACTAACACTGATAGGAAGGATAAACTGTATTAAAATGAACATTTTTCCAAGGATACTATACTTATTTCAGGCATTGCCAATACAACTGACAGAAAAATTCTTCAAAGAGTTAAAGAAAATAATAAGGAGATTTTTATGGAGAGGGGGGAAACCGAGGATAGCACTAGATAAATTAACAGAATGGTATAAACAAGGAGGCTTACAATTGCCAAACTTCAAAAATTATTATAGAGCCGCACAATTAAGGTACCTATCAGATTTTTATCAAACAAGGGAAAAACCAGACTGGACGAGACTAGAATTAGATAAAATAGGGGAAAAGATACCTGAACACATATTATATAAATGGGACGAAAAATTGGTACAACATAGAACTTCTCCAGTATTACACCATCTCCTCAATATATGGAAGAAGATTCATGTAGAAAGAAATAAAATAAATTATCAAATACCAAAACTAATATTGACGCAAAATAAGCTACTCCCTTTTACAATAGACAACCTTTCCTTTAGAAAATGGGAAAAAAAAGGGATTAAAAGAATAGAAAATTGTTTTTCAGGAAGTAGATTCTTATCCTTTGAACAAATGAGAGATAAGTACAATATAACTGGAGATACAGCACTGGCATATTACCAACTGAGATCCTACTTGAAAGATAAATTAGGAAGCAATTTGAGTTTACCAGAGGGAAGTAACCTTGAATATGTGATTACAGATACAATGTTAATCAAAAGATTTATAACAAATATGTATATCAAACTGCAAGAAAAGGAGAATGAGGAAACAAATGGTAAAACTAAACAAAAATGGGAACAAGATTTAAATATAAAGATAAAGAAGGAAACATGGGAGAAATTATGTTCTGGAACGATGAGAAATACAATAAATACGAGGCTGCGTATGATACAATATAATTGGTTACACAGACTATACATTACACCGCAAAAGTTAAATAAATGGGACCCAACAGTATCTGATAGATGTTTTCGATGTAAAAAAGAAAGGGGAACAACAATTCATGCAATCTGGACATGTGAGAAAGTAGAAAAATTTTGGGATGATCTCAATCAGATATTAAATAAAATAACAGAAAACAATATACCAAAGAATCCAGAGATCTTTCTCCTAAGTAACATAAAAAATAAAGAATTTGGAATTGACTTGGAAGATGCACAAAAAAGATTTGTCAAGATAGCCCTAGCCGTAGCAAAAAAATGTATTATGTCAACCTGGAAATTGGAAGATAATTTGAAAATACAACAATGGTATATAGAAATGAATAAATGTATTCCATTAGAAAAAATAACATATAGTTTAAGAAATAATATTGAAATATTCGAACAAGTATGGGAGCCTTACATTAAATACAATAGCGAAAACCTACCGGGAACAAACATTACCTAAGTTGATGGAAGGAGAAGAAAAGAAAAGAATGGACTCAGTAGAATTTCTGGTGTATTTTTGTTGAATGACAACATTGTCTGACTGAATTAATGCAACCTAGATTGTATACCTAAAATGGATGAGAGATGGATGAGAGGGGGGGGTGGGGGGGGTGGCTTGGGAGGAGGGAGGGGGGGGGGAGAAAAATTCACTGTAAATGTGTGGAAAAGAAAAAGTGTATATCATGGCTATTGTGATTTATGGTGTGAAAAATAAAAAATTAAAAAAAATTAAAAAAAAGCAATATATTAGAAAATAAATTATTTCATCTTTTGAAATGTACATACTGTATGTTTCCAAAATTACTTTTGACTGTAACTGTGGTCAAAAGTTGTATGCCGAAAAAAATAACAAGATATTTCAACAACGGATTTTCTGTTTGACTATTAATTAAAATGAAACTTAAAATTAAAAAAAAAGCAAGATCTGTATCTATTTTTTGTTGCTGAATTAACTCTTTCCTTGACAAAGAGAATTCCTTACTCTCACAATGACCCTGCTCTTTCAAAAGTACTTCAGAAGTACTGGGCAAATCTCTGTCCATTGGATTTTCTTCAGCTGTCATCATTTTCTTCATCACAGACCTAGTTAATGCACATGCAGGATATATCTCACCATTCTCTCTAACTACATCCTTACTAGACCAATTTGTCAATCTTAAAACCGACCCAATTTTATCCTCTGCCAAATCATTCCCCAACAAAAATGAGACACTCTGCATGGGTGACTTTGGAATTACTCCTACTACAACAGGTCCTTTGATTAATTCTGAATTTAGCACAACCTTGAGAAGCAATATTGCCTCTACCTCGCCTCCAACATCTTTAATCAAAGTTGGATCAAAGTTGATCCATAGTTAAAACACTTTCCAACAATGATTGAGCAGCTCCAGTATCTCTAAGAATTTTAACTGGAACCTGTGGCTCTCCCTCCTTTATTGAGACATAAAAGGCTTGAAACATTCATGACCTCCTTTCCAAATTCCTCTGCACCTCTGCTCTCCTTAAATTCCACTTTGAATACATGATTCTAGTAAAACCGGTTTTTCTCTTTACTTTTTCAAGACTAGACAATTCACAATCAAATGACCAGGTTTCTTACAAAAATGACATACAAATTCAGAAGTTCTGTCCTTTCCTTTTAAAATTTTCTCCAGGCTTTATTTCAGGCCTACTATCATGCTCCATACTTACCTTATGAACAGGTTTATTAATCTGTTCCACATTTTTCTTTGGTTTGGCTTCACGGACGAAGATTTATGGAGGGGCAATGTCCACATCAGCTGCAGGCTCGTTTGTGGCTGACAAGTCCGACATTTATAACTCTCTGAACATGCCCACTATTCTGAAATGTACTTTTGTGAATCCGAGCAAATTTGTCTGCTAATCTAGGCGCCTGTTGCCACGTCTCTCTCATCCAGGTATAATTTAATCTCCTTTGGGACACACCTTTTAATTTCCTCTATTAATATTAATTTTCTCAATCTGTCAAAATCATTATTTATTCCTTCTGAGGCGCACCAACGGTCAAAACATACCGATTTCTTCAGAGCAAAATCTATATAAGATTGATTCCATGTTTTCACCAAACTCCTACATTTTTGTCTATATGCTTCCAGAACCAACTCATAAGCTTTTAATACTGCTTGTTGAACAGGATCATAATTTGCCACTTGCTGGCAGTCAAGCTAGAGGATGCAATTTGTGCTTTTCCCTTCAACGCACTTTGAAGCATTAAAGCCCATTTTTCTTTTGGCCATCTTGAGCTCTCAGCAACCTTTTCAAAAAGCTGAAAATATCTCCCTCATCAAAAGGAGGCACTAGATTTCTTCTAGCCAAAAACCTCTCCCCAGGAGTTACAGCCTCAGCTCTCTTACCTTTCTCAATCTCCTAATTGAAACTGTCTGTCCTTTTCAGCTTTTTCAGCCTCATATTGTTGTCTCTGAAACTCAAAATTACATTTCTTTCTTTCCTCTTGCACCCTCAATTTCTCCAATTCCAATTGCAATTCAAAAGATCTAATCTCTGGAAAATTTTCTAAGCCTTCCTCAATGAATTTTCCCTTACTTATATAATATTTCACTGACAAAAGGCAAAGGAGGAAAAACCCAACACCCAACCCCAACCCACCAATTTTCCCCTGCAGCCGCTGCGGCCGTGTCTGCCTGACCCGCATCTGACTTTTCGGCCACGGACGAGCCTGCAGCTGACATGGACTTTTACCCCCTCCGTAAATCTTCGTCCGCGAAGCCAAGCCAAAGAAGAAGAGATAATCCTCTGTATTTGTACTTTTCTCATTCAATATTTAACTTCAGTAAGTTTCAGTGCCTTAGAAATAACCATCAGCTCCTCTTTTCTCATTCTCTGAAGGTGACAGTTGTAACAAAAATGTATCAACATTCATTGCTGCTGTTTTCCAGGTACCAGCTTTAAGTTAGCTTGCAAAAATTCCAGACACAATAGCTTGCAAAAAAAAATCAATCATAAAACTGCAATGTTCAAATCCTATAGGACGAGCCTCCATAAAATGTTACAGAGTCCAGTGGACCCCAAACACCAGTAGATATGCACCACCACACAGGGTAACTTAAACAAAAGTAGTATTTAATTATAATTGACCAAGAAAACAGAATTAAACTTTAACTTATTACTTAACCTACTTACTTAACTTACCTAACCTACTTAATCCACCCCCCCCTCAACATTACTAAGCGCAGGTGTGTGTAATGTATATTTAAGATTAGAAAAGTTCTTTGGGTCACAGTCCAATCTCACTGGTTGCAGGCAATTCTTGTACTGTGCGCAGAAAATAGCATTAACAAAGTTCACCAGGCTTTGGTGTTGAACAGGCAAATGGTTACTACTCAGGAGGGTTCTTGCTGGTTTTCAGAGAGAGATTCTTTTTGTTCCAGGACATCCACAACCGATTCCTTC
Organism: Narcine bancroftii; assembly: GCF_036971445.1. Taxonomy (NCBI): domain Eukaryota; kingdom Metazoa; phylum Chordata; class Chondrichthyes; order Torpediniformes; family Narcinidae; genus Narcine; species Narcine bancroftii. The sequence continues at coordinate 74,081,788 of NC_091481.1, forward strand.
TCAATCAGTCTTATTGACGAAACTTGCCCCCTTCAGGGTTCTCCAGATGATCCTCTTTCTTTCAGGTCACCTTTCAGACCACCAGTCTTCTCCTTCGACCAGGCAGCCTTCCAAAGTTTTCCAGCCTGTCCCTCTGGAACTGGTTTCTGTGGCTCCTTCTGTCTCTGTTTCACACTCTCCTTCTCTGAGAGTGAAACTCTCTGTCCCTGCCTGAAAACGATCACATGATCCCCCAGGCCAGCTGGATTCTGCAACTTGGTTGCTCTTTCTGCTAAAAGCACTCTGGAAAAGTCCTGCAAAGATTTTGTGTTTTAAAATGTGTGTGTGCAAGCTGCTCTAACAATTCCTCTCAAACCACCTCAAAATACTCAGTCACAAGATCTCCTCTCATTCTCCAGTACTCCAATGAATACAATCCAAGAACTGCCAACCACTCCTCGTATGTTAGCCCTTGCATTCTGGGAATCATCCTAGTAAATCTCCTCTGCACCCTCTCCAACAACATCAAATCCTTTCTAAAACAGGGGGCCCAAAACTGCACACAGTGCCGCATAGAGCCTCATCAACACTTCTACACTGTTCCTCTTGAAATGAATCCAACATAGCATTCGCTTTCTTCACCACCAATTTCACCTGATTATTAACTTTCAGGTTTCCTTGCTCAAGGACACACACCTAGGTCCCTTTTGCACATCCGAGGTCTGAATTTTCACCCCATCCAAATTGTATTCTGTATGTTTATTTCCACTGTCAAAATGTACAACTGTACATTTCTTTATGTTAAATCTCATCTTCCATAATTTTGCCAAGTCTCCTAATCTGCCTATATCCTTCTGCAACTTTACCATTTCTACTACACTTGCTATTCCACCACCTATCTTTGTGTCATCCACAAATTTGGCCACAAAACCATTCATACCACAATCTAAATCATTAATACAAATTGTAAACAGCAGTGGCCCCAATACTGACCCCTGCGGAACACCACTAGTTACAGGCAGCCATCCAGAACAGGAACCCTTAATTCCAACCCTTTGCTTCCTGCCTATGAATCACTTTTCTATCCAGTTTAATAACTTCCCTGTAATTCCATGGGCCCCCAACTTATTTAGCAGCCTAATATGTGGCACCTTAACAAAAGCTTTTTGAAAATCTAAATAGATAACATCCACAGCCTCCCCTTTGTCTATCCTACTTGAGGTTTCTTCAAAAAACTCTAATAGGTTGGTCAGGCAGGATCTCCCCTTTAAAAGACCATGCTGACTTGGTCCTAACCTGTCATGCATCTCTAGGTATTTCATCACCTCATTCTTGAGGATCGACTCTAATATCTTCCCAAACACCGACGTCAGCCTATAATTTCCTTTTTTCTGTCTCCCACCTTTCTTAAAAAGCGAAACCACATTTGCGACCTTCCAATCTTTTGGAATCTCTCCAGAGTCTATCGATTTCTACAATCTCCAAACCCACCTCTTTCAAAACCTGTGGATGCACCTTATCTGGCCCGAGAGATTTAGCAATCTTTAATCCGTTTAGTTTGCCTAGCACAATTTCTCTAGTAACCCTAACTGAATCTAACTCTACTCCCTGAAGCCTCTGACTGTCCAAGATATTACTAATGTCTTCCACATTAATCTGTTGAAGACAGATGCAAAATATTGATTAAGTTCCTCTTTATAACCCATCATAATTTCCCCAGCATTATTTTCTATTGATCCTATGTCAACACATGTCTCTCTTTTATTTCTTATATATTTGAAAAAACTCAGTATCGTTTTTAATATTCTTAGTTAATCTCCTTTCGTAACTCATCTTTTATTTCCAAATGACTTTTTTTGTCTCTTTCTGTAATTGTTGAAAGGAATCTCAGTCCTCTGATTTCCCACTAATTTTAGCTTCCTTGTATGCTCTCTCCTTTGCCTTATAAACGGCTGAGAGGGGACTTGATAGAGGTATTAAAAATTATGAAAGGAATAGATAGATTAGATGTAAACAGACTCTTTCCTCTGAGGGCAGGGGATGTTGGAACAAGAGGCCATGAGTTAAGGGTAAGGGGGCAAAACTTTAGGAGAAATATTAGGGGATGCTTTTTCACTCAGCGAGTGGTGACAGAATGGAATGATCTTCCAAAAGAAATAGTTGCGGCAGGGTCCCTTCTGTCATTTAAGAGAAGGTTGGATGTGGACATGGAGGTGAGGGGGTTGGAGGGTTATGGGCGGAGAGCGGGAGGGTTGAGTTAGTGGAGTTGTTCAAATGAACCGGCGTGGGCTGTTTCTGCGCTATAAACGGTTATATGGTTATAAGGTTATATATGGTTCACCTCTTTTGTCAGCCACCTTGGTACCATCCTTCCTTGGACAAATTTCTTTTTCCTTGGAATATATCTATCCTGCAGGTCTTTTATTATTTGAAAAAATATCTTCCAGTCCTGCTCTGATCCTTCAATTAGTTTGCTTTCCCAGTTTACTTGAGGCAGTTCCTTTCTCATAACACTGTAATTTCCTTTATTCCACTGAAAAATTGATACATCTGATAAATTATTTTCCTTTTCAAATTATAAATTAAATTCAACCATGTTATGATCGCTGCTTCCTAGAGATTCTATGACCTTTAACTCCCTAACGACCCTGGCTTCATTGAACATGACCTGATCCAGAACTGCAGTTCCCCTGGTGGGCTTCTCGACAAGCTATTCAAAAAAGCTATCTCTTAGGTTTTCTACAAACTCTCTCTCTCTTGGCTTTCAGTATTTTCCTGTCTTTCCCAATACCCCATAATTATTTTGAAATCCTGTATTTCCTGCTGTATCTCATTATCCACTTCCCGGCTACTGTTTGGGGGGCCTGTATATAACTGCTTAATTCAACCCATAATGATTTTGACCCTATGTCCCTTCTTTCTATTGATTTAATGTCATTTTTTATTATCAGAGCCACCCCTCCTCCTCTACCCACCTGCCTATCTTTCCTATAGACTGTGTAATCTTGGATATTGAGCACCCAAGCACACCACTCATTGAGCCACGTTTCAGTAATGGCTACAATGTCATATTTTTTTCAGTTGAATCTGATCTACCAGGTCATTCACTTTGTTTCTAATGCTACGCGCATTTAAATATAGTGCCCTTAAACCTGATACCGAAATTGTATGTCCCGAATTCTTTTTGTACAGCACTTCCTCCTGTCTGCTCACCTGCCTTTTCTTTCTGTTGTTATTGAGTAACTCTTCACCATTTATTTCTCTCCCTGTTGTAATTCCCTGTCTCCCTACTGTCCTATTCTCTGCACTCTCATTTTTAATTCCCTCCCCCTGCCAAATTAGTTTAAACCCTCCTCAACAGCTCTAGCTGTGTTTAGAGAGAAATTTGTTGTTTGCTGGACACAAACTGAATCCGTCTAATCAGCCACGCCAATGTCTTTCTGAAGAAACTTGCCCCATCAAGGTTCTCCAGATGATAACTTCTTTCTTTCAGGTCTCCACAGAGTTCCTTTTTGTTTCACCTATTTCAAATGAAACATTAGGCAGCCAGTTCTCTCCTCTTGTATGGAAAAAGGACTTTGACCAGGCTGAACTAAGTACTCACAACCCGGCTTCCAAATAGGAGTTTTCCAGCTTGTCCTGTTCCAGTTCCAGCTGCTGCTGCTGAACTGAATTCTCTCTCTCCCCCAGAGAATCAGCCTGTTTGACTCTCTCTGCTTGCAAAACCACACTGCACTTAGACAGCCTGTGGCCCCAGACCTCATCTTCTGAGTTCTTTCATCTGTTGCTTTCCAAAACAAGAATCCGTTAATGATGTCTCCTGGGCACACCCCAAAGCTTTTGCAAAGGCCCCCAGGAGCAGAGGTCCTGTGTTTTAAATGAGACCTATTTTGAGGTGCTTGTTTGTGACCTGCACAAAAAAAACCTGCCACACTTTATCTCCTTTAAAACATATCTATATACAATATAAATGTCACACTTCCCCCAACAAAGAAATTTTAACTCAAATTAATATTTAGTTACAATTAAACTGACTTTAAAATCACCAAAGTGAAAACAATACACAATATATAACATGTTATAACAATGTAACCCAATGTTGAGAGGATATATTTATATCCATGATCAATTTTAACATCTTGACAATCTGCTATCACATTATTTGTACCTCTGATATGATTAATTTGCAGATTATATTCTTACAATATTATACTCCAGTTTAACAATCTTCTGTTTTTATTCTTCATTTTATTGAAAAACACCAAAGGATTGTGATCAATAAATATCACAACTGGTTCATGAGAGATACCAAGATATGCATCAAGATCCTGCAGAGCAAATATTATAGACAAAACTTCCTTCTCAATAGTGGAATGGTTCCTTTGATGAAGATTAAATTTTTTTGAAAGATAGGTCAATTTCATTATGTTTTTGTAATAAAATTGCATCTGCTGCCTCCTCACTGGCATCTACTGCTAAAGAAAATGGTCTATCAAAATCAGGAGATTTTCAAACAGGGTAATGGCATAGCATCTCCTTTAAATTTTCCAAAGCTGTCTGACAAGCTTTAGTCCACACAAATTTCTCACCTTTCTTCAAAAAGTTGGTTAAAGGAAGAGCAACCTCAGTAAAATTTCCTATAATATCCTACCATTCCGAAAAACCTTCTCATTGCTTTCTTGTCATTGGGAATAAGAAACACAGAAATTGCCTTCACCTTAGCTTGAATAGGTGCAACTTTCCCATGACCAACTCCATAACCAAGTACGTTACAGTGGCATTTGAAAATGGACTTTTTGATAAATTAACAGTTAAGTTTGCTTTGGATAACCTTACAAATAATTTGTCCAATTCCCTTAGACCAAGTCATCAATATAAGCATCTGTATGTGTTAATTCTTGGATTAATTAATCATCCTTTGGAATGTTGCAGGGGCATTTTTCATGCCAAAAGGTAACACATTATACTCTGTATAAGCCAGATGGAGTTACAAAAGCTGGAATACTCTTTCCTTTCTCAGTTAGAGGCACAAATCAGTAACCCTTCAACAAATCCAACTTAGTAAGAAATTTAGCTTTCCCAATTTTATCAATACAGTCATCTAATCTTGGAATAGGATTAGCATCTGTTTTAGTTACTGAATTAATCTTCCTGTAATATGTACAGAACCTAACAGTTCCATCTGGTTTAGGTACCAGAACACAAGGAGAACTCCAATCTCAGTTCAAAAGTCTAAAAATATAATTTTTCAACATGTATTCCACCTCCTGATCCATGATTTTACTTTTCTGAATGTTTATTCTGAATGGGTGTTGTTTTATGGGATTTGCTTCTCCTACATCCACATCATGGTAAATCACTGTCATCCTTTTTGGCACATCAGGAAACATATTTGTACATTTCAAAATTAATTCGTTCAACTGCATGTGTTCTTGTGACTTAAGATGGCCTAACATTTCCTCCAAATTTTCCAAAATTGCCGAGTTAGAAAGGCGCATAGGAACCAAAGAAATTCACGAATAAGATTTTGAAACTATTTTTCTGGCCTGGTTTGAGGAAGGATGTTGTAAATTGGTGCCGGTCATGTCACATTTGTCAGGTTGTGGGGAACCCTAACCAAGGTCCTCCAGTGGCTCCATTGCAACCTTTTCCTGTTGTTGAGGAACCTTTCACTAGGGTTATTGTGGATTATGTAAGTCCCTTGCCGAAAACTAAGTCTGGGAATCAGTACTTGTTAACAGTACTATGTGTTTCTTTTGGCTTGGCTTCGCGGATGAAGATTTATGGAGGGGGTAAATGTCCAAGTCAGCTGCAGGCTCGTTTGTGGCTGACAAGTCCGATGCGGGACAGGCGAGATTTCCAGAGGCTATACCATTAAGGAATATTAAAGCAAAAATGATGGTGAAAGGTTTGGAAATTTTTTTCACAGTTTTTGGATTACCTAAAGAGATCCAGAGTGGTCAAGGATCTAACTTTATGTCTGGGTTGTTTCAGCAATTGGTTTATGAGTTGGGAATAAAACAGATCACTTCATCTGCGTAGCGTCCTGAAACTCAGGAAGCTTTGGAAAGATTTCATTCTACTCTTAAAAATATGATGAGAGTTTACTGTACAGAGAATGGGAAAGATTGGGATAAAAGTATTCATTTATTGTTATTTGCAGCAAGGAAGGCTGTGCAGGAGTCATTAGGTTTCAGCCCCTTTGAAATTGTGTTTGGACTTCAGGTTAGAGGACCTTAATATTGATGAAAGAGCAGTCGGTTAACGAAGATGTGCAGTTGGACCTGCTGGATTATGTTTCTAAATTGAAAGATAGGATACAAAAAATGTGGACTTTGGCTGAAGAGAATTTAGAAATGGCTCAGGGTAAAATGAAGCTTTAATTTGACAGGAAAGCTCAAGTGAGGAATTTTAAAACAGGACGTAAAGTTTTAATTTTATTCCCAATACACGACAATCCTCCGAGAGAGACATTTTCTGGACCTTACAAAGTGAGATCAAAATAAACCCGTTCATGTGGAAACATTCTCTTCTACAAATGTTACAATATCAAAGAAAGTCCCCCGACGAAGGAACGTTATTGCACATTCCCAGATGAAGCAAGAGCTCTCAGGTAGTGTTTATTCAGTCGAGCGCGCCTGATGCGATGAAGGGAATGGTTGCACTAATGGTCTCGGTGGACGTGGATGATCATTTATAAGAATTTGTGGAATGAATCCCCGGCACATCTGTGCAGTTCTGTCCCACTGGTCACTGTCTCACACGGAACATGGGGTTGCCAGCCATTTACCTCATTGCGAGCATTTACTTCCCGTTGCTTGCAGCAGTTGGTATTCCTGGTGAGTTCCTGCAGTGGGCTGCTGTTCATTCTTCCAGTTATCTCTGCCACCGGTCACACCCCAAGCTTCAGGCATCAGATATTTTCTGGATTTGTTCTGTATTTTGACCTTCTGGCTGACGGGTTCATTCATCAATGTCATCTCGCAAGTCAGAGACATTATTGGGATCGTTGCAGAATCTCACTCTGCTCCACTGTACCTTACACTGCTGATGAAGGTGGTTCCCTGCCGATGAGACATTGACACGATCCAGCTGTGTAGAAGCATCTTTGCTGTTGGCGCTGCTCTATCAATTCGTTTTCAAGTTTATCACCGAACGCTGGGTTTTTCGGTCCAACCCTACAAATGGGAACTCGCACTTATGTCCGTAGAAGTGCCTCTTCAATTTTAAACAAAATGCGAATAGCCTTGGACTGGACAACATTTTTTTTCAAAAAGATTTTCTTCCTGACCATAGACGTATTTATTGTATTTCTCATCGTTCCAGAGCATAACTTCTCCCATGTTTCCTTTTTTATCTTTATATTTAAATCTTGTTCCCATTTTTGTTTAGTTTTACCATTTGTTTCCTCATTTTCCTTTTCTTGCAGTTTAATATACATATTTTTTATAAATCTTTTGATTAACATTGTATCTGTAATCACATATTCAAGGTTACTTCCCTCTGGTAAACTCAAGTTGCTTCCTAATTTATCTTTCAAGTAGGATCTCAGTTGGTAATATGCCAGCGCTGTATCTCCCGTTATATTGTACTTATCTCTCATTTGTTCAAAGGATAAGAATCTACTTCCTGAAAAACAATTTTCTATTCTTTTAATCCCTTTATTTTCCCATTTTCTAAAGGCAAGGTTGTCTATTGTAAAAGGGAGTAGCTTATTTTGCGTCAATATTAGTTTTGGTATTTGGTAATTTATTTTATTTCTTTCTACATGAATCTTCTTCCATATATTGAGGAGATGGTGTAATACTGGAGAAGTTCTATGTTGTACCAATTTTTCGTCCCATTTATATAATATGTGTTCAGGTATCTTTTCCCCTATTTTATCTAATTCTAGTTCCTGACCATAGACAACGTCACGCTGAACACAAAGATAATTTCAGATTTGCTGCGTCACGTAGGAAGTTGGAGAAACATAAATTTAACTTTTATTGAATTTATCCTGTTTAATCGCATAATGAGGCTGAAACATCGCGTTAGTTCAAATAACGTAAACTGACCTAAAAATGTTTGGCTGGTGATTTTCGTTTGTACTCAGCATCTGATGCCTCTCCTGTCAGTGTCCAACAATAGTCATCCAGTATTGATGGATTCCGGTTGCCGTGATACCACATTTTGGTGGTTGTAATGTCCTGGTGAAACCTTTCACCATGTTCATCACTGACGGCACCAAGGTCAGCCGGGAAGGAGTCCAAATGCGAATGCAGAAAATGAATTTTCAATGCTTCTGTTTGCTTGAAGCCCGTTGTAAATCAGCTGGATGTAGTTTGGTGCTCTGTGGTTGCCAAGAAAACTGCACGCAATAGGAAAATTTTGTGGTTTATGTGCTCAGCAGCCCAAAATCTATAAAAAGTATTCAAGAAGCAAATTTTCCATTGTCCACAATCTTTTGAATCCGTCCTGTGTAAACTTTCCAGCTTTATTTTATATTTAAGTCTCCACTTGGTGAATGCCTTATTCTGGATGAGCCACTTACTCTCAGGTTCCATATTATCCCCGCTGTCAACACATCCATCCTCATTGTGAGACGCAAGTCTCAGTGACTGAGGCAATCAGCCGCTCACCGGGACCTGCTCCATGGACTTCAGAGTCCTGCCCTGAACTGCTGGAAGATCCAGCGCAACTCCCAACTCTGGTCCGCCATTGCCCCCCAAGTGAAATCCAGTGGTTGAGCCTGGCCGGCTGACAGTCCACTCTGCCATTCTCAGCATGTTAAACTGAGAGAGGGTTCAAAGAATGGGAACCCATGCAATATGAACAGGAGCATGTACACCAGGTAAAACAGATCAGGTATGTTGTGATTTAACTGACCTCTTTTCTTCCATTACAGGTAATTTAATGGTGATTGTTATTCTCTCTCGTGGAAAATGCGGTCTCTCCATCTGCGTGACTCGTTACTTAATGGGAATGGCAGCCGCTGATTTAACGAGTGTTGTTTTTGGCGTCGTATTGGATCAGATTTCTCATTTATATAATTTTTACCATTACTTCATCACTCCAATCTGTGCCCTGATTATTGTCCTGAGGGGTACAGCCAAGGACTGCTCCATTTGGCTGACAGTGGCTTTCACGTTCGATCGCTCCATCGCCATTTGCACCCAAAAGCTACGGGAAAGTTATTGCACTGAGAGAACAGCAGCTGTGGTGACAGTCATTGTGGCGATTGTGACCTGTGTGAAGAATATTCCCTACTACTTTATAATTAAACCGGTTCTCATCATTGATCATGTGCCTTGGCACTGTACGGGCAAAGCTGAATTCTTGACTTCATCCTCGTGGAAAGCGTATATGCTGTTTAACAGTATCAGCACAGCATGGCTGCCAATTGCCCAAATTGCATTGTTCAATGCTGCAACAGTCAGTCATATTTTTGCAGTAACTAAGATACGTCGGAGGCTCCGAAAACAGAGTAGGGTTCAGAGGGATCCGGAGGTGGACAATCGCAGAAAGTCAATGTTCTTGTTGTTTGCTCTGTCTGCCAACTTCATTCTTTTGTGGATTCCTTACATGAGTTATCACTTGAAATGGTCAGTTCAGAATTATTTTTACCAAGACAGATACTTGAATACACCGACATATATCCTGCAGCAATGTGGGTACATGCTACAATTTCTCAGTATCTGTACCAACACGTGTATCTACACATTGTCACAGAGGGCATTCAGGATGCAGCTGAAGACTGGGGTTAAATGTTTAGTCACAGTAAATGGACGTCTTTGCAGTTAGAATGCAGTCCATATTTCATCTACTCTAGAGTATTCTAAAATGTTGAAAAACTATGGTAGGGTTGGTAAATACAATAAAAAGATATGTTCCAAGATGCATGTACACCTCAACTGTATTTACGCAAAAACGTATGGGGGTTGCGGTTAAGGGGGTCAAACACGAAGTCTGCAGACACCATGATTGAACCTTGTGCTGTAGCAACTCAACAGGTCAAAGAGTGGAGCAAAGAGGAAGATACAGAATTGATGCTTCAGGCTTGAGCCCTTCATCGAGGTATGAGAAAAATATAGATAGGCACCCGAACAAAATGGTGAGGGGTGGAAGGGGCAGGGGGAGGAGCACATGGCCACAGGCAGGATGTATTAGGTGGATAAGGGGGAGGAAGGACACCCTTAGCATCAGTGGGAGGGGGCATAACTGTGACTGGAGAGGGTAGGGGGTGGAGAGCTAGAGGAAAGGAGACAGAGGGAAGTGGAAGGAAGGGAGATTGTAGGTAAATTGGGTATTTGGGCAGCATGGGCTTGTGAGTCAGAAGGAGTGTATGTCCACATTTATATTTAAATGTTTATTTTGATGCCTTTTGAGAATTAAAACATCATTTGTGTCAGTTTATTTACATCGAAGCTGCCGACAGTTCTCCGAATCCTTTCTGCTTGAGGAGTTTGCTCTTGAACTTGCAGGTGACGTTGCACCATTGATTTGGGGAAATTATTGAATATGTATCAACCCACTGATGCAATGGGATATCAACATGAAAAATGAATCATGTCTCTCTCCCCAGAAATGGTTAAAATCAAAGGACCACAGAAACCGGCCCTTCCCCCTATCTAGTCTGGCCCCAACTGTTTTTCTGCGCCCTGAATTCACCTCCCATCAATGTATCGATCCAAAGGTTCAGACAAAATCGATATCGCATTCGCCACTTCAGCAGGATTCCATCCATCAGTCCTCTCAGCATGAAGAGGTTCCCCTGATGTTTTCTTCCAATATTTCACCTTTCATGCCTCATCTATGTCCCCCAGTTCCTGTCTCAGTGAACCTTAATGGAAAAGGATTAAACAAGAAATTCTGCCAAGTTATGATTGGAGTTCAATGCACAAAGGTTCGGGACAAACTCAGCGGGTGGCGAAGCATTCTTTATGAAGTAACGATATATAAACAATGTTTCACCCCTGAGCCATACATCAAGGTACGAGCGGAGAGCAGGCAGGCACCTGAATAAACTGCGGGTGGGCTCACAGCTCCTCGATGAAGAGTTGTTGTGTTTTCTCTTCTGGTATCAGTTTCCACCTCAGGCCCTAAAAGTTTGTTACACAGAGATCATGGCGTGAATTTGCTCTGTCTATTCCCTCATCGTTTTATATAGTCTCGATCCTATCTCCCCTCATTCTCGCACGTTCCAGGGAACCGTCCGACCTGTGCAACCTGTCCTGCCATTCAAAACATTTTTAAATTTAAATTTATGTTTGGACAAACAGCTCCTTAACAGGCCATTTTGGCCCATGGCCCCATGCCTCCCAATTAACCTGCAACACCCAGTACATTTTTAACATTGGGAGGAAACCAGAGCCCCCGATGAAAATACACATAGACACGGGGGAATGTAAAAATTCTTTACAGACAGTGGTAGATTGGAATCCTGGTCCCAATCACTGGCGCTGTCACAGCATTGCACTAAGCACAGCGTAAACCAAGCCGACCTCAGTTGCTCCACACCCAGCAACAACTTTCAATCTTATCGACAACTTTACTGCAGTTACACAACCAAAAAATACAATCATTACTCTACATTTGGGCTCACTAATATCTTACTGAATTTCAGCTGTTACGAGCCCAGGCGTCCCCAAAACTAGGAGTGAAGTTACTTCAGCCCCTTGCCAGTGATTCAGGAATCAAACGCCAATCAGCTTTTAAAGTGGCTAGTGTGAAAGCAAAATCAGCTCATCACTGGCGTCAGATGATGTCATCTTACGCCGGGGATTGACAGCCTGGTGCCTAGCACAATGTATGTCATCTGCAGACACCGGTGTTGCAATATGGAAAGTGTGAAATCTCATTGTGGGATCGATCTGACCTGTTTTTTCATGAATGCAGGAAGATTAAAATGAAAGTATAAACTTTGCCATGGGAAAGTCGCAGTGGGAGAGAGAAAGGAGGAAATAAATAAAAGGCAAGAAATAGCAATAGCGGACAATTTTTAAACAGCGTGGGGTAATTGGTAGCGCTATAGTGGTCAATTTATAAAGATCATGGGATAAAAGTCATGGCTGACCTGACTTCCCAGAATGCCGGGCAGCAGCACCGTTGTTGGGTTTCTTGGCCATTTCTATCACTTTAAAACTTGTCTCATACTTTCATTGTTTCGATGGAGCCTCCATGATGACAATCACCTCCAGCCAGCGCCCAGCAGGTCAATCATCGTACTTTTTGGGCCTCGACAAAGAACCAACATCTCAGGCATCACAATTTTTGGGGGTAGATTTATGCCCGATTTATGATAAAACCCTTAAAATGTAGCTGAAAAGGGAATGGTGGGGTTTGACTTATCTGCCGGTCAACTTATATGTTGAAATATGTGGTTAATTTTGAATAGCTTTATTCCACACTGAAAAAATACCTGTACTTGAAGCATTGACCTGGATGGTGAGGATGGTGGCATAGCATACTGCCTATCACAAGCATGGGAACAGATCAGAATTGAAAGTACAGATTAGGCCATCATAATTTTGAAAAATTGTAAATCTGACCATTGTAAGTAGGGGTGCACCTGTAGTTCCCTTTTGCTGACATCCTTGCTTGAATTGAATCCTTGCATGACATTCGCCATCTTCCAAACCATTGGGACCTGCCCAGAGTCCAGAGACCCTTGGTAAATATTCAACAAAGCCTTGACTATAACTTATGGAATTTCTTCAGAATCTTTGGATGCATTACATCAGGACCAGGGCATTTATCTACCTTTAGACCCTCAGGTTTTCTGAGTATGACTTCTTCAGTGATAGCTACAGCATCTAAGTCATCACCTCCCATTATGTCCATAACATTTGTCTTCTGCACGTATGACATGTCCTCCACCGTCAAGATCAACACAGAATAGTCATTCAAAGCCTCAGGCCTGTTCTCATGATCCGATATCAATCTTTCCTTCTCATCTTCCTCGGGTCCAACTTGACTTTAGTCACCCTTTAGCACTTTATATAATCATATATACCTTTTACTGTCCATTTTTATATTTTGTGCTAATCTTTTCTCATCATCTACCTTCCCTTTCTTTATTGCTTGTGTCGTGGTTACTTGTTGCTTTTTAAAGATTTCCAAATCTTTTGGTTCCCCACTGCTCTTGGTGACTTTGAGCACATGAGCTTTTAGTTTAATGCTTTCCTTGAATTCCTTAGTTATCCAAGGCTGACTGTCCCCACCTTCACTGTTCTTGCTTTTAACTGGAAAATACTATATTTTTGTTGAGCACCATGAAAAATCTCTTTGAAAGTCCTCCACTGTTCCTCAACCATCCCTCCATATAGCCTGCATTCCCAGTCTTAGACTAAACTATTGAACCCTCCATTTGTATGATAAACTATGATCACTGAGGATCCCTGACTAAAAGATCAAACCAGATCCAAGATAACATGTTCCCTTGTAGTTCAGCAACAAGCTGTTGAAGAAAGCTATCACAAATGCACTCTATGGTGATAAGAAGAAAATTAAGTACAAATACATTGAGGGAGAAGAGTTTAATAAAATTAAGTTAATTTCGATAGAGAATTTTGAAGATGTTATAAATGAAAAATATGGAGAATTTTATAAGAGTTTGAACTTCTTTCTTTTTTTTCTTTTTTTTATATAAGGGGAGGGGAAGGGAATAAAAAGTTTATCTGATTGTTTTTCTAAGGGATGTTTTTGTTCTCTCGATGAATTATAAAGGAAACTTGGTATTAATGGAAATTCTGTATTTATGTATTATTAATTATGATTTTTTTGAATAACAGATATGTGGTTGATATATTATTTTAATATTTGAACTTAGTTTTAAAGTGGATTTCATTTGTTAAATACATGTATTATGTTTGATTTAAATATATGTTGAAGGGTATTATTTTAGTATTGATTTTTTTTGTTGTTAGTAATTTTTTTTGTTGTTAAGTTTTATCCTTTTTTTGTAAGTGGGGTTTTTTAAATTTTATTTACAATATTGTTAATTAATTCTTCACTCTTTATTTTGGGGGGAGGGTTGGACTAATTTTAAATTAGATGATTAATGTTGTGTTATAATTATTGGGGGGGGGTTAATTTGTGTAGTTTAATGATGTAGTATTCTCATTTTTATTATCTTATTTTTTATTATTTCTTTAAATGTAATTTTTATTTTATTCATGTCATAAAATTTTAAATAAAGTTTAAAACGCTGCTGAAGATCCAGCTGCGCTGGATGGGTCACGTCTCCAGAATGGAGGACCATCGCCTTCCCAAGATCGTGTTATATGGCGAGCTCTCCACTGGCCACCGTGACAGAGGTGCACCAAAGAAAAGGTACAAGGACTGCCTAAAGAAATCTCTTGGTGCCTGCCACATTGACCACCGCCAGTGGGCTGATATCGCCTCAAACCGTGCATCTTGACGCCTCACAGTTCGGCGGACAGCAACCTCCTTTGAAGAAGACCGCAGAGCCCACCTCACTGACAAAAGGCAAAGGAGGAAAAACCCAACACCCAACCCCAACCAACCAATTTTCCGCTGCAACCGTGTCTGCCTGTCCCGCATCGGACTTGTCAGTCACAAACGAGCCTGCAGCTGACGTGGACTTTTTACCCCCTCCATAAATCTTCGTCCGCGAAGCCAAGCCAAAGAATTCTAATTTTTATTATCTTATTTTTTATTATTTCTTTAAATGTAATTTTTATTTTATTCATGTCATAAAATTTTAAATAAAGTTTAAAAAAAAACAAATGCACTCTATGAAGTTCTCCTCAAGGTTGCCTCGATCAACCTGATTCACCTGTGTTTTAAAATCCCCCGTGATAAATGATGTTCCAAACTTACATGCCTCTGATATTTCTAGATTTATTGCCTGTGACACGTAATGTTATCATTGGGTGGCCCAAAGACGACTCCCACTAGTGATTCTTTTCCCTTTACTCTTCCTAATCTCTACCCAGATTGGTTCAACGTTTTGCTCCTTAGCTCTTGCACCATTTCTCACCATTGCCCTGATCTCATCCATAACTAGAACATTACCCCATCTCCCTTATCTCCTCATTCCATATTACCTGATATCCTTGGATATTTAATTCCACATCCTCCCCACCCTGCTACCATGTTTCTATAATGGCCACTAAATCATATCCCTCTGTACTATTCAAGTTCACTGAGCTTGTTTGGAAACTACAGACATTTAGATAAAGTGCCCTTCTTCCCATTCCACATTTAAAATCTTTTGCCTCTTTTGTACTTGACTTTTATCCCCTCTGCTCTTACTTTTCTCTTTTTTAACTTAGGCTTTTACTTCTTGCACTCTTCTCTTTTTCTTCATCCATCCTTCTCCAATCTGTTGAACCCACCCTCTATTTAAAGCCCTGTCCACAGCCCTAGTTATGTGATTCGCCAGGATTCAGGTCCCATCACAGTTTAGATGGAGCCCAACCCCTTCGAACAGTTCCTTCCACCAAATCTGGTGCCAACTTCCCACAAATTTCTCACACCAATTCTTGAGCCATGTATTTAACTCTTTTATTCTTCGAGATCCTGTTCCAATTTGTATATGGCTCAGGTGTTAATCCAGAGAAGACCACCTTTTTGGTTCTACTTTTTAATTTGGTCCCAAGCTCCTCCTTCGAAGAACCTATTTCCTGGTTCTCCCTCCGTCATTGGTACCCACAAGGACCATGACAAATGGATCTTTCTCCTCCCACTGGAGATCAGATAAGGTGTCTCAAATCCAGGCACCAGGCAGGCAACACAGGCTTCGGGACATGCTATCCCTGTGACAGAGAATTGGGAGGGGCTAAAGTCTCAGTGGGGAGGAGGTAAAGTCTCTGGGGAAGGAGGGGGCAAAGTTTCAGAAGGGGGTAAATTTTCAGGAGGGGAAGGGAGCAAATTTTCTGGGGGAGGGGGCAAAATCTCAGGACGGTTTGTCTTGCAGGATGGGTAAAGTCTCAAGGGGAGGGGGCAAAGTCTCAGGAGGAAGAGGGGGTAAATTCTTGGGAGAGGGTAAAGTCAGGGGGAGGGTGTAAATTCTCAGGTCGGGGGAGAGGTAAATTCTCAGGAAGGAGGCAGACTCAGGAGTGAGAAGGGGACAAAGTCTCTGGACAAGGGGTTAAAGTTTTGCAAGGGGGAGGGGTTAAAGGGAGGGACATAGGGTGTAAAGTCTTAGGAGAAAGAGGAGGAGGGGGTAAAGTCACTGAAATCCATGTCAGCTAGGAGCAGTTGGATGTCCTCGGGCAGTTGCTCCAGGAATGCCTGCTCAAACATGATGCAGGGCTCATGTTTGCCCAGGATGGCCAGCATCTCGTTCATGAGGGCTGATGGGGTCCTGTCCCCTAGCCCATCCAGGTGAAACAGATGTGCCTCTCTCTCTCACTGTGAGAGCTCAAAGGCCTTGATCAACAAGTCCTTGAAGGTGGTGTACGCACTGTCCGATGGGACCTCCTGAATGAAGCTGGCCACCTAACCTGCTGCGTCCTGGTCCAGGGCACTCACCACATGGTAGAACTGGGTTGATTCTGCTGCAATTTGCCAGATCTGGAACTGTGCCCCAGCCTGGTCAAACCTCATATGTGGTCAATTTGTCCAGAAGGTCAGCAGTTTGAGAGCGACTGTGTTTACTGCTGTCTGTTCAGTCATCTCTGGGTTTAGATGCCGTCTAAACTGTCAGGGTCACCAATTGTAGCCGTGTGCTACTCGAAAGAAGACACACACACACACACGTAGTGGTCAGGTTAAGCTCTCGGTTTTATTAGGGTTCAGGCCCGACTTTTATACTTGCACTGATCCCGCCGTGGCCCCCCTTGGCTTATGTCACAACGTGCATAACAAAAGCGGGTTTCCCACGTGCAGGTACTTTCCTGCATTACAATGCCCTTCTCCCTGTGCACTGTCCCTGTCTGTTGGCTGCGCAGCAAGGCCAGTACCATTTTGGGGTCACTGGCCTTTAAGCTGCCCTTGCCATTCACCCCCAAGTTTGCTTGTTGGGGCCAGTACTGCTGCGCTGGCTGCTGACCTTTGGTTGCGCTCACCGCCTGGAATGCCAGATTGATCGCCATGGCGGCAAGCCACCACATGCAATAGCACTACCAACTTTCTCACTGACTTTTTTAATAGTGTGCTCAAGCACTTCCAACTTTCCACGCCGTTTAAAAATGATCGGCTATTGTTATTTATGGCTAGCACGTTCCCACAATTACTGATAAACGTTTATATAGGTTGGCACAACAACAGGGACTGAAGGGCTCATAGTCCAGTACATAAAGCTTAATTACTTTAAAATTAGGCATGATTAATTTTGTTCAACTCCGACGCCTCCAGACTTTGTCCCCTTCCCCTCTCCTGAGACTGCCTCCTTCCCCTCTCCTGAGACTGCCTCCTTCCCCTCTCCTGATGGTCAGGACTGGGCCTATATCAGATAAACATTTCTTTTGGAGAACAGGTCATTATTTAAAAATAGCCCAGAAGCAACAGCAAATCATTTGTAACAGTGACTTAAACAACAAACAAAAAGGTAAGGTTTTTTAAGCATTCAAATAATGTTTAATTCTCACCAAAAAAATGCTGGCCACTGCTGAACACTGGCATCCTCCCACCCCCCCCCACCCCCCACAACCCCTGAGGCCTTGCTCACACTGGGAGCCTGAGGATCCCGCTGCTGCTGCCACCACTGGGAGCCCAAGATCTGCCACCACTGGGAGCCCGAGATCTGCCACCACTGGGAGCCCGAGATCTGCCACCACTGGGAGCCCGAGATCTGCCACCACTGGGAGCCCAAGATCTGCCACCACTGGGAGCCCAAGATCTGCTGCCTGCCACTGTTCGTCTCCAAATAAAATTTGAATAAATGAGGATTTCGTATTTGCTTCGGATATTCTCATTTATCTGAATAATTTTTTTTGGAATATTTTGTTTAAATTCAATACATGTATTAATAACTAAATACAAAATTGTCTTTAAATCTAAATAATAATACATAGTATTTTATTTTTTACCCAACCCTTCCCATACCCTCCCCCCAAAATAATAACCCCCGAAAAGTAAAACAGAGAATAAGAAATAGAAAAAAAATAGAAAAATACAACTGGACAATAAAGTTAAAATCAATTACATCAAATTTTGCCTCTAGAATACTAAACCTATATACATCAAGGAGGTGATAAGGTTTTGAGGTTAAGGGGATAGTTTCATCATGTAATATCTACACAATGTAAATATGGGCACCAAATTTTTAAGTAATTATAATATTTATTTCTTAGATTATGTGGAATTTTTTCAACTATGCATTTCAGCGTGCCCTCTGTCCATTCCCAAATTTGAATCTGATTTCTAGGGCACTGCTCTGCATTTTCTTGCAACTGCCAGAGTAATTTTAACAAATTCCTTTTGAAACATAATACATTTTAATTTTGGCTAACAAGAAAAGCATTGGATCGTGAGGAAATTTAACTTTAGTAACTCATTCTAAAAATACTGCTAAATCCATCCAAAAAGCTCTCCATTTTGAACATGACCAAGTGGAATGCGAAACAGTCTCTTGATTACACCTAAAACATTTATAAATCTGATTTCAACCTATTTAATTTCTGTGGAGTAAGATATAATTGAATGAAAAAGTTATATTGAACCAATCTATACCTAACATTTATTACGTATCATTACACGATTCTAATTTTTCTCCTCAATATTTGTATTCAGATTGATTTCCCACCTTTGTCTAGATCTATGAATTCCTTGATTCCATGTTCCCTTATGCAATAATGAAAATGTAGCTGAAATAAATTTCTTAATAGATTTATTACAAATCAAATGTTCTATTTCACTCCTTTCAGGCAATAAAATTGTCAGGCCTAATTTATCCCTAAGAATGTCTTAATGATAATAACAAAATATTATATTATTTTATATCCCATATTTATCTTTCAATATCTTTCCTCTCTTTAAAATAATCCACTATTCTCCTAATTCCTTTACTAGATCAATTATTAAAAAGTCTATTATTCATTGTAAAAGGAAGGTCTATTTTGAATTAATGGCATTTTAGGTATCCTGTAATTCTTCACTCCCAATTGAACGTGTACCCTTTTCCATACATTAATCAAATGTTTCAATTATTGTGTTTCTCTATCTCCAATTATTAATCTATTCTCCCAGTTATATATAAAATCTGGTGTTGTCTCCCCTATTTTATCCATCTATCTTAATCCATGCAAGTTTTCATCTCCCTCTTCAAGTAGGGAAGAAATTAATCTCATTGGTGCTGCATTATAATAAGCTTTAAAGTTTGGAAGTTGCAAACCTCCTAATTCAAGTTTCCAAGTTAATTTCTGTAATGAAACTCTTTGCACTTCCAAAGAAACATTCTTACATATTTATTCAATTCCTGAAAAAAACTGTACAGTGAAAATAGGCCATGTTGGAAAAAAATGTATCTGAGGAATAATGTTCATTTAAATTCTTCCCAATAAGGTTATAGGTAATTCCATCAATCTTCTAAAATCTTCAATTTTCTTTAGTAAGAGGTTATAATTTAGTTTAAGTATGTTCTTTAAATTATTATCTATTCGAATCCCTAAATATTTTATTCCATTTACTGGCCACATACAATGTATAATCACCCAAGGTAAGAGACATCATCTCACTTTGTCCCAAATGATTTTGTAACCAGATACTATTCCATATTCTTTTAATCTAGAATATAATTTTCTGGTTCCATCAAGTAAATTATTAGTTCATCTGCAAATAGACTAATGTTCCTCTAAATCTTTAATATCACAATCGGACCTAATCAATTCTGTCAATGATTCTACTGCTAAGATAAATAAAGCTAGTGACAATGGACATCCTTGTCCACTGGATCTAGTTAATTGAAAGAAGTCAGAAATTTGTCCATTTGTTACTACCTTAGCTCTTGGTCCATTATATAAGGAAATCCAATTAATAAATGTCTGTCCCAGTTCAAACTGGTCAAGTACTTTAAATTAAAAAGTCCCATTCTAATCTATCAAACGCTTTTACAGTATCTAACACCACTGCAACACTCGTCTCCTCCTTTCTGTGCTCATCAACCTAGTCACATTATCTGCTGACTTTCTTTTTTTTAACAAATCCAATATTAATTAACTTTGGTAAATATTTTGCCAGTCTAATTGCTAATATTTTTGCAACTATTTTATAATCTGCATTTAACATAGATATAGATCTATGTGAAGATGGCTTCAAAGGAGCTCTATCTTTTTTTTCAATCACTGTTTTAAAAGATTCTGGCAATGTTTGTGTTTAGTTGACCTGAGCTAATACTTCCATAAATGGAGGAATTAATAAATCTTTAAAATCTTTGTAAAATTCAGGCGGGAAATTATCCTCTCTCGGAGCATATTACTCTGTAAAGAACCCAATGCTTCAATGTAACAGGTGCAGCCATCTCTCTTTGGACATCTAAACTTAATTTAGGTAAATTAATTTGAGATTTAAAAATGTCTACTTTGCAAAGATTCAGATTTATACAATCTTTAAAAAGAATTGTTTAAAATTATCTTTAATTGCTTGAGATTTATAAGAGATTGAATTTTCATCACCCTCAGTTGCAATAGTTTTTTTTGATGCTTGTTCTGTCTATGCCATGCTAAAACTTTATGCACTCTTTCGTCTAATTCATACTAATTTTGTTTAGTTTTCATAATCACTTTCTCTGTTATCTTCAGTTACTGGCCTCTGCAAATCTTTTTCTAAATTCATTATCTCTATCTCATATTGTTCTAATTATTTCCAACAATCCTTAATTTTAAAAGAATAACATTATTTGATGAGCTAAGTATGTTTTCAACACATCCCATAAAATAAATGAGGAAATGCATTAGAATTAATTTCGAAAAAGTCATATGTCTTCTAATAAATTCACAAAAATCTTTCCTTTTTAAGAACATAGAATTAAACCTCCATCTATAAACTGCTTCTTGCCTATCCACTATTGTTATCGCCAACAACAAGGGAGAATGGTCAGATAAAATTCTCACCTGTGACAGATTGTTATATTTTATATATGTTTTAAAGGAGATAAATTGTTTTTTTTTAAATAGTGTAGGTCACAAATAAATACAAACACTTCAAAACAGATCTCATTTAAAATGCAAGAGCTTGGTTCAAGCCAGACAGTCCAGGCTCTGAGTGCCTTTGCAAAAACTGAATGCCGACAGACTTCACAAGTAGGTGTTAATTGGACATGCTGTAGAGTAATGGATTATTGCTTTGGAAAGCAACAGATGGACCGACTCGAAGATTAGGATCGGTGCCACAGTCTGTCTTAGTGCAAAGTGCTGTTCTAAGAGAGTCATGTGGTTTTCTCTGAGAGAGAGAGAGAATTCCATTCTGTAGTTCAGCAGCAGCTGCTGGGACAGGAACAGGACAAGCTGACGAGCTTGCAGAAAAACCCTATTTTGAAGACGGGTTGTGAGTTCTTAGTTCAGCCTGTTCAAAGCTCTTGTGGTCCATACAAGAGGAGATGGCTGGCTGTATAATGTTTCACTTGAAATAAGGGAAATAAAAAAAGAACTCTGTGGTGACCTGAAAGAAAGAGGTTATCGTCTGGAAAAACCTGATGGGGTAAGTTTCTTCAGCAAGACACTGAAGTGGTTGATTGAAAGGAATCAGTTTGTATCCAACGAACAACAAATCTCTCTCTGAAAACCAACAAGAACCTTCCTGAGTGGTAACCATTTACCTTTCAAGCACCAAAGCCTGGTGAAGATTCATAAATGTTAAATTCTGTGCTTGGTATAAGAATTGCCTGATACCAGTAAACTTGGAGAAGTGAGATTGGACTGTGAATCAAATAACTTTTTTGAACTTATCTATACATTACATATACGTGCGCTAAGAATTAGGAGAGTGTTAATAGTAATAAGTTAAATTTTGATCCTATTTTCATATTTAAAGATAATTAAAAGTAACTTTTGTTTAACTAACCATTTGTCTTGGTGAATTTCTATTGCTGCTGGGTTTTGGGGTCTGCTGGGCCCCTAAAACACCTTATATTCAACTTGTTGTATTCTATCTTGCATTTGTGCATGTAATAGAAATAAATCAATTCTAGAATAAGAATCATGTCTACTGGAATAAAAGGAATTATCCTTCTCTCTTGGATGAGATCTTCTCCAAGCTTCTCCCAAATTTAGATCCTTCATCAGTGACACTGTAGTTTTGGCTGCTTTTGTCTTTACTATAGTTCTTGTGACCTATTTAGAATTGGATCAAAACAAAAATTGAAGTCTCCTCCTACTAAAATATATTTGTTAGCATTTGCTAAATTCAAACAAATTTCCTGTATAAATGTCATCATCTACATTTGGTGCATATATATTCATTAACATCAATGCTCAATAATTACATTTTGGATTTTAGTCTGAAGTCTCTTATCTTTAACAATAGTTACTCCCCTTGCTTTTGAATTGAATGAAGCTGCAACATAACCTACCCAATCTCTTTTTAACTTCTGATGTTCTTTTTCAATTAAATTAGTTTCTTGTAAAAAGGCTATGGCAACTTAAATTTTCTTAATATGTGCCGATATTCTTTTCCTCTTCATTGGAATGTGAAGCCCATTGACATTAAAGCTTAAAACATTCAATGCTTTATTCATTACTATATTTATAAATCATCCTTATACCACATCTTCCCTTTACCTGTCTCCTCTCAACTCCTTGGCTCTTCAATTCTACTATTAATCTAGGCAGTTTTCTCTAATTAATCCAGATAGAAAATTAAAGAAAATATAGTGCCAAAGCAACGAACACGCACAATTCAGAAGTCAGTCCATTTTTCTCCAGTTCCTCCAAATACTTTTTTATTTCAGTTCATTTCTTTAAGACAGATGAACATCATCTTAAACAATTTTATTTATATTTCGAAAGAAATTTCAAACTCGGGCTTGCTGCACTGGTCTCTGGTCAAGTTCTTGACGACTATCTGGTACAAGATCTGTGTATTCTTGCACGTGTTCAGGGTCTGTGAAGAATTAATTCAATCCTCCTTGTACAAAAACCTTAAGAGTCACAGGATGACACAAAATGAAGCTATATCCTTTTTTCCACAAAATGTTTTTCACCCGATTAAATTATTTCCTTTTCTTCAACAATCCAAAGCTCATGTCTGGGTAAAAGAAAATCCTGTTTCTATTAAATTCTAAATGGACCCTTTTTCCTTTGGCTTCTTTTGCTGCTAGCTGTAAATTTTTTTCTTTGACTTAATAATGAAGAAACTTTATCAAAATAGACTGTAGTTTTTAATCTGGTGACGGTCGTGGCCTTAGGGTTCTATGATCCCTCTATTTCAATATCTCCTTGGAACTCATTCTGTCGAAATGTTTCTGGGATCCAACGTTGCAAAAAAGGTATTAAATTCTCGCCTTCATCTCCTTCTTTAAGCCCAACAACTGATATTGTTTCTTCAACTAAAATTTCCCAGAGAATCCATTTTTTTAGAGTAGTTCATTAACAATGGCCGGTGCATCAGCTGAATTTTCCATTTTATCCATTCTTTCTTGAACTATTTGTACATCAAATTCCACATTCTTAACTTTGTCTTCAACTTATTCAAATTTTTGCACATTATTAACTATAGTGTATATTTTGTTCATCTTTTCATCTGATTTTATATCAATTCTTATTTGTTTCAGCTCTTTCATAATAATTAAAGTTTCTATACTCAATTTCTGAATAGTAATTGGCTTCTTAATTTTGATACCTCCTTTAGCAACAGCCATCTCTTCCTCTTCTTGCTTCTGTTCTTCTTCCTCCTCATTAATCGCTTGCTTGAAGATCTAATGCAAAACCAGCTAGTAGTTGCAGTGATTCAAACAGACTGCCTTCCTTAGCAATCTGTTCATATTCCCGCGATCTGTATATGCGCAACTCCTTAATCTCCCTCGCCATCCCTCGGTTGTGACAGCTGCATAAGCGCTGCAGGGCATTATTGCTACTGGTCTTGAAGCTCCTGCCTGTCGGGCAGAGTCATCACAGCTCCTGGATCCATCTATAAGGTAGGCCTTTCTTGTTGTCCTTGTTTTGTTTTGTTGCACTCCGATGGGCCAGCGATGTTCTTATCTTTTTTTGGCGACATTTGTAAAATAATCTGTCTATTTAGGAACAATTTTCAAAGATTTTATCTGTCTTTTCATTTATTTTTCCATGTTAAAAATCTTATCAAGAGAGTCAGGTTCCTATGTCCTGGCTCTACATCATCATGTGACATCCCCTTATCCGAAATGTTACAAATATTTCAGGTAACTGAGGATTTGAGAGAATCTGATTTCAGATAATAAGGGTTGTACTGTACATTGATTAGCATTTAGGCCAGGTCCACCATTGCCTAATGCGCCATGATGTCACCAGCAGAAATTAGAACCCCGGGGATGGCACATTGCAAGTGCGAACACTGTGTTTTATATTGTATATAGATATGATTTGGGGAGATAAAGTGTGGCAGGTTTGTTTAGAGCAGGTCACATCCAAACACTTCAAAACAGATCTCATTTAAAATACTGGAGCTCTGCTCAAGCCAGACAGACCGCCTCCAAATGCCTTTGCAAAAGCTTTGGGGAGTGCCCAAAGCACTTTACTAATGATTTGTTGTTTTGAAAAGCAACAGATGAAAGAACTCGGAGGATTAGGCTCAGAGCTGCAGTCTGTCTGAGTGTAGTTTGCTTTTCTAAGAGGGACATGTGGTTTTGCCAGCAGAGAGAGGAAAACAGGCTTTGCTCTGAGAGTGAGAATTCAGTTCTGCAGTTTTTACAGTTCAGCAGCAGCAGCTGGGACTGGAACAGGACAAGTTGGGAAGCTTGTGAAAAAAACCCATTTTGAAGACGGATTGGTTGTGAGTGCTTAGTTCAGTCTGGTCAAAGCTCTTGTGGTTCATACAAGAGGAGAGGACTGGTTGCCTAATGTTTCACTTGAAATAAGAGAAACAAAAAGGAACTCTTGTGGTGACCTGAAAGAAAGAGGTTATCATCTGGAGAACCCTGATGGGCCAAGTTTCTTTGGCAAGACCCTAACATGGGTCATCGGAGTGCAACAAAACAAAAACAAGGACAACAAGAAAGGCCTACCTTATAGATGGATCCAGGAGCTGTGATGACTCTGCCCGACAGGCAGGAGCTTCAAGACCAGTAGCATTAAAAGAGAGGTTTGTGTCCAGGAACAAAAAAAATCTCTCTGAAAACTGAGCAGTAACCATTTACATTTCAAGCAACAAAGCCTGGTGAACTTCATAAATGTTAAATTCTGTGCATAGTATAAAAATTGCCTGCAACCAGTAAACTTGGAGGAATGAGAAGTGAGATTGGACTGTGAATTAAAGACCTTTTCTAAACTCATACACACATTACATACACGTGTTCTTAGAACTAGAAGGGGGATTAAGTTAGGTTAGTTCAGTAACACCCCCCCCCCACCCCCATCCCATGAACCCCTCCTTTTCTCTGTAACACCCTCTGGTCCCCTATGCCTAACCCTGCCTCAGAAAGCCCGGATCTTACACACCTCCATGTAACTGTAACCCATTCTGGTTCCTGCACCCCTCCCTGTCTCTGTAACCTCCTCCAGTCCCCTACACCATTCCCTGTTTCTGTAACCCTTTCTGGTTCCCTACACCTCTCCATGTCTCTATAACCCACTTCAGTGTCCTGCACTCCTCCATGTATGTAACCCCCTCCGGTCCACCATACGCATTCATTTCTCTGTAACCCCTCCCTGTCTCTGCAATTCCCTCTGGTCATCTACACCCTTCCATGTCTCTGTAGCCCCCTCTGGTCTCCGACATAACAACCTGTCTCTCTCACCCTTCCAGTCTCTTACCCCTTCCATATTCTGTAATCCCCATCTGATTCCATGTACCCCTCCCTGTCTCTGGAACCGCATCAGGTCCCCTATTCAACTCCCTGTCTCTGTAACCCACTCCAGTACCCTACACCCCTCCATGAATCTGTCACCCACTCTTGTCCCCTACACATCTGTTACCAGCTCCTGCCCCTACACCCCTCCATCTCTTTGTAACCAACTCCCCCACTCCGGTTCCCTACTACCCTCCATGTCTCTGGAAATCCTCTCTGGTCTCCTACATCCCAAACTGTCTCTGTAACCTCCTCCAGTCACTTAGACTCTTCCATATTCTGTAATCCCCATCTGATCCTTCCTACTCCTCCCTGACTCTGTAGATCCCTATGGTTCCCTACACCCCTCTCTGTTTCTGTAACCCCCACCGGTCCCCTACACCCCTCCCTGTCTCTGTAACCCACTCCAGTCTCCTATTCCCCTCCCTTTCCAGTAAATCTTTTAGTCACCTACACCCCTCCCTCACTCTGCAAGCCCTTCTGGTCCCCTGCACCGCTCTCTGTCTCTGTAACCACCCCCCCTCCGGTCTCCTGTACCCCTCACTGTCTCTGTAATCCCCTCGATACCCTGCACCTCACCCTATCTAGGTAACCCCATCTGGCTTTACACCCATCCATGTCTCTGTAACCTCCTCTGGTCTCCTACACCCTTCAGTGTCCTGCACTCCTCCATGCATGTAACCCCCTCCAGTCCACCATACCCATCGATTTCTCTGTAACCCACTCAAGTCTCTTATTCCCTTCCATGTCTCTGTAATTTCCTCTGGTCATCTACACACTTCCATGTCTCTGTAGCCCCTTTTGGTCTCCTACATTACAACCTGTCTCTGTCATCCCTCCAGTCTCTTACTCCTTCCATATTCTGTAATCCCCATCTGATTCCATGCACCCCTCCCTGCCTCTGGAACCGCATCAGGTCCCCTGTCTCTGTAACCCACTCCAGTACCCCTACATGTCTGTTACCACTTCCTGCCCCCTACACCTTCCATATTCTGTTATCCATGCACCCCTCCCTGTCTCTGGAACCGCATCAGGTTCCCTATTCAACTCCCTGTCTCTGTAACCCACTCCAGTACCCTACACCCTTCCATGTATCTGTCACCCACTCTTGTCCCCTACACATTTGTTACCAGCTCCTGCCCCTACACCCCTCCATCTCTCTGTAACCAACTCCCCCACTCCAGTCCCCTACGACCCTCTACGTCTCTGGAAATCCTCTCCGATCTCCTACATCTCAACCTGTCTCTGTAACCTCCTCCAGTTTCTTACACCCTTCCATATTCTATAATCCCCATATGATCCTCCGCACTCCTCCCTGTCTCTGTAGACCACTATGGTCCCCTACACCCCTCTCTGTTTCTGTAACCCCCACCGGTCCCCTACACCCCACCATGTCTCTATAACCCACTCTGCTCACCTGCAACACACCCAGTCTCTGTAACCCCGTCCAGTTTCTTACACCCTTCCATATTCTGTTATCCCCATTGGATTCCATGCACCCCTCCCTGTTTCTGGAATCGCATCAGGTGCCCTATTCCCCTCCTTGTGTCCATAATCCACTCCGATCCCCTACATGTCTGTTACCACTTCCTGTTCCCTACACCTCTCCATCTCTCTGTAACCAACTGCCCCCACTGGTCCCCTATGGCTTTCCATAACTCTGTAACCTCTCTGGCCCCCTACACCCTTCCATGTCTCTGTGACCTGACACCACTCCATGTGTCAGAAATCCCTCACCAGTCTCCTACCCCACTCCATATCTCTGTAACACCCCTCCACCCCACAATGGTCCCTGATTCTCTGCCCTGTCTCTGTAATCTCCTCTAATCTCCTTCACTCCAACCTGTCTTTATAACCCCCTCCAGTCTCCTGTACCCTTCCATGTTGAGTAAACCCCCACTCCGATCCCTTGAATCCCTCCATTTCTCTGTAACTTCATCCGGTCCCCTACACCCAATCCTATCTCAATAAGCCTGTCTGATCTTACACCCCTCCATGACTCTGTAACCCACTCTGGTCCCCTACACCACACCCTATCTCCATTATACCTTCCAGTCTCTTAGACCCTTCCATGTTCTGTAATCCCCATCTGATCCCCTGCACTCCACCCTGTCTCTGTAGATCTCTATGGTCCCATACACGTGCCCTCCCCACACCCAGTCTCTGTAACCCCCTCCAGTCACCAACATCTCTGTAAGTCCTTCTGACCCCCTCACCGCTCCCTGTCTCTGTAATCCCCTCTGGTCTCCTACACCCTTCACTGGCTCTGTAATCCCCTCGGTCTCCTCTACCCCTCCCTACCTCTGTAACCTACTCCAGTCTCATACACCCTTCCATGTTCAGTAATCTCCCCTCTGGTCTCCAGAATATCTCCATGTCTCTGTAACCTGCTCTGATCCCCGATACTCCTCCTTGTCTCTGTAAAATCCTCTGACCCCCTACACCCCACTTTGTTTAGCTAACCCTGTTTGGTCTTACACCCCACTCTATTTCTGTAAGCCCTACACCCCAACCTATCCCTGTCACCCTCTCCGGTCCCCTAATCCTACATGTCTCTGTTACCCCCTTCCTGTCCCCTACACCCCTCCGTGTCTCTGTAAACCCTCACCAGAGTTCTACACCCCTCCCTGTCCCTGTAACCCACTCCAGTCCCCTACACCCCTCCTTGTCTTTGTAACCCCATCCGGTCCCCTACACCCGTCCCTGTCTCTGTAATCCCTTCCACTCCCCTGCACCCTAACCTGTGTAATCCTGTCCAGTCTCCTGTACCACTCTGTCTCTGTAATCCCCTCGTTTCCCTGGACCCCTCCCTATCTGTGAAACTCCCTCCAGTCTCCTACACCCTTTTAAAGCTCCCCTCTCTCCTTAACACCTCTCCCTTCACACCACTCCTTCCCTCCACACTGCTCCCTCCCTCCTTGGCACCCCTTCCCTTCTCACCACCCCCTAAAACACAAATTTCGGATCACCATCTCCATCTTTATTACAGCTCATTGGTCCTGAGGGTAGAGATTCTTGTTCAGTCCTGAGTTTGGTTCCAGTTCTGATCCAGGTTCCAGTTCTGGGCCAAAGACAGGTCAGACTTCCCAGAGACTTGGTTCTCTCACTATGAATCCCACCTTCATACAGGCACTTCCCTCTGAGGAGGCAGAACAGGTCATCAGATTCCAACCCTATCCTTCCTCTCTTGCCTCATCTCCCTCCCCTGCTCTAACACTGTCCCCCCAGCATCCCTCTTCCCCCTGCCATCTCTCTCCCCATCACCCTCTCCCCATCACCCTCTCCCCATCACCCTCTCCCCATCACCCTCTCCCCATCACCCTCTCCCCATCACCCTCTCCCCATCACCCTCTCCCCATCACCCTCTCCCCATCACCCTCTCCCCATCTCTCTTCCTGTATCCCTTCCCCCATCTCTCTTCTGTCTCCCTCTCCCCATCTCTCTTCCGTCTCCCTCTCCCCATCTCTCTTCTGTCTCCCTCTCCCAATCTCTCTTTCCCAATATCTCTTCCCTGTCTCTCCCCATCTCTCTTCCGTCTCCCTTTCCCCATCTCTCTTCCGTCTCCCTCTCCCCATCTCTCTTCCCACCCTCTCCACGTCTCCCTTTCTCCAACCTTTCCCTCCCTCCCCATCTCTCCTTCTCACTCTCTCAACTCTTTCTCTTCATCTCTCCCTCCACCCTCTCCCCTCTCTCACCATCTCCTGTGCCCCAGCAACTTGGTGTATAGGTAGCAGATCAGCAGGCAGATGACGAACTCCACCAAGGAAAAGAGCATCAGGAACAACGAAAGTAGGAGGGGAGCGGTCTGAGAGTGGAGCAGAGTACATATCAGTCCAGTGGGAGGGGGAGAAAGGGGGATGGGGAGAGAATGGGGGTGTTAGAGAAAGAGATGAATGGGGAGGCAAGGTGTTGGGGAGTCAGAAAGGGGTGGGGGAAAGTGGGGAATAGGGAGACCAGGTCAGGAGACAGGGTTATTGGTAGGCAGGGAGGTGAGAGGGGGTGGGGAGACAGGGATTGAGGAGAGAGGGGGTTGGGGGGAGATACAGGGGATGGGGAGAAAGAGGATGGGAGAGAGAGGAGGGGGAGAAAGTGGGGAGGGGAGAGAGAAATAGGGAGAGGAGAGATGGGGAGGGGAGGGGGTGGGAGGAGGGGAGGGAAGAGAAGGGAGGGGAGTGAGGGGAGGGGAAAGAAGGAGGGGGGGATAGAGAGGCGGGGGTGTGATTTGGAGGGGGAGAGAGAGAGAGAGAGAGAGAGAGGGTGAGATAGAGGCAAGGAGAAAGAGCTGAGAGGTTTGGTGGGGTTCTTACTGTGAAGTAGTTGGCAGGAGTGGTGGGCAGGTAGAAGAGGGAGAGGTTGTGGACAACACACCCCAGCACTGCAGCCAACGCACTCACCACGTGGGCCCCCAGAACCAACCGCTTCTATGGGCAGAGAGGACAGTATCAGCGGCAGGCTAGCACTCCCTTTCCCCAACTCCCACCCCAAGACCCCACTTTTCCTGAGACCCACCTCCCTGAAAACCCTTCCTTTTTCCCCGAAAACCCCCTTCCTTATCACCATGACACATCCCTTCTATCCCCGTGTCTCTCTCACCCCAAGAAACCCCTCCCCGAGAATCCCGACACTGCTCCCTCTCTTCGAGATCCCCTTCCTCTCTTTGTGAGCCTGCTCCACCCTCTGAGACCCCTTTCTTCTCCCAGACTCTACCTCTCCTTGAGATTTCCCTCCTTCTCCAAGACTTTCTTCCCTTGAGTACCTCATGCTTCTCCCAAGAACCTCCCTCTCCGAGACCCCCGCCTCTCCCCGAGACTCCACTTTTCCTTAGACTCCCTCCATCCTGACACCCCTTCTCCCTGAGGCTGACTTCCCTGTCCCTGAGACTCCCTCTCCCCATGACCTCTCTCAGTCTCCCCAAGACCTCTCTCAGTCTCCCCAAGACCTCAGGGTCTACTCAAGACACTCCTCCTTTCTTCCTACACCCCTTTCTGAGACCTCCTTTTCATTGTGATCCCACTCCTAACACATTTGCTCTCTCTCCTCGAGAACACATTCCCTCTCCCGAGACAATTCCCCTCTCAAGATCCCCCTCCTTGAGTTCCCCCTTTCTCTCCCCAAGACCCCCTCCCTCTCCTCAAGGCAATCCTCCCTCTCCCCGACCCCTTCCCCTCTGAGAAACCTCTCCCTCTCCCAAAGAACCCCTCCCGCTCTGAATCCCCCTCCTTCTCTCCGAGACGCTGCCTCTACCCAAGACAATCCTCCTCCTCAAGACCCCACTCTCTCCCTGACCCCCTTCTTCCCCCAAGGCCCTTTCCATCTCTCCAATCCCCTCCATCTCCGAGATTTCCCTCTTCCCAAGACCTTCCTCCCTCTCCCACAAACATTCCTCCCATTCTCTGAGACCTTCCCTCTCTGAGACCTTCACTTTCTCTGAGAACTCTCTCCCTCTCTCCGAGGCCCTCCAACCTTTTCGACCCCCCTCTGCCCGAGACCCTACTCTCTCTCCTGAGACCTTCCCAATCTTGAGACCATCCAACCTCTGCCTGAGACCTCTCCCTTCCCAGAATCATCTCCGAGACCCTCTTCCCTCTCTCCGACACCTCTCCAAGCCTTCCTTCCTCTATACGAGACCCCTTCCCCTAACTCCCCTCCCTCTGACTGTTACCCCCTGCAAGACTTTCCTCTCCCCAACACCCACTTCCTCATGAGACCTCCCTCACCATACTTCCCCCTCCGAGACTCCCCTCTGCAAGACTTCACCTCCCTTTCGCCAACACCCCCTTGCTTAAAACCCTCTCCATCCTGAGACACACTTCCGCTCCCTCAACACTTCTCTCTTGAGACCCCCTCCCTCCCCCTCCCCGAAGACTCCTTCCTCTTCTCGAGAATTCCCTCCCTCTCCCCATCCCTCCTCCCCAAGACCACCTCTTCGCAACTCGAAACTCACGTGTAGAAGGTTACGGGAGTGAATGAGGTGGATGGTCATGGACCCAGACACCAGGTACTGAAATTGGAGAGAAGAGGCGTGTGAGGAAAGGGCGTATTGTTGTGACATTACCGCTGAGGGTTGAGGGACTGAGGAACCTCAGGTTGCGAGGGTGGGACACAGAGTGACAAGGAACAGATACAACCCGTCTCAAGCTCTGGAGGAGGATCGAGATGGGCAGTGCTGAGGGGAGGATCCCAAATGTGAGGTTGAAAAATAGTGCCAGAACATCAGAAAAATTAGAGGGACTGGGCGAATGGAGGACAAGGGGACTGACAGAGTGAACGGTGGGGAATGTTGTTGAACATCAGGATACGGGGACCAATACAGTGAACAGTGGGGAATGCTGTAGAACAGAGAGACATCGGGGTATGGAGACTGACACAGTGAACAGCGGGGAGTATTGTAGTTCAGGGAGACCTCAGGGTACAAGGAAAGAAACGGTGAACAGTGGAGAGCATTGTAGAACAGAGACTGACATGATTAACAGTGGGGATTGTCAATGACCTCTGGGTAGGATGTGGGACACATCTCCCTGGGGACTCACCCAGAACCCCGTGGCCCAAGGTACGCCCACGATAGCAGGAAAGGAGTAGCTCTCGGCGAAGATCATGGGTATCCCGAAAACCATCTCAATCAACCCGATCAGGATCTCAATAGCCTGGGAGAGGGGGGTGAAAGAGAGGGGGGGGTGTCACTGAGATGTTTCCCATCTCTCTGCTCCCTCACTCTCCTATCTCCCCTCTCTCCCACATCACTCCCCCACCCCACTCTTTATCTCCCCACCTCTCCCCCTCATTCCTCCCTCCCCACCCCCTGTCCTTTCTCCCCCTTCCCACTCCCCCCGCCTTCTCTCTCCTCAGTGTCCCTCTCTCCCCCCCCCTCCCCTCCCATCTCTCTCTTCCCCTCACCCCCAGGTCCCTCAGGTCCATGTGCACCCTCTCAGTAAGTGTGAGGCGAGACAGGTTATAGCGGGACACACTGATCCAGCTCAGCCGGTTATCTGGAACATTCTCTATTGTCCGCAGGTGGGTCTTGGATGCAACAGTGGAAGACTTCATCCTTGGGCTGCTGGGAGCAGCTGAAGGGTCAATGACTATTGTGGGCACAGACAGATTCTTGCTTTGGGACTTTTCGGCCATTGCAGAATGGGACAACCTGTTGGGGAGAGAGAGGGTCCCAGGTCAGTCAGGGGTGAAACAGAATGGGGCATGGTTCCAGACAGGGAGGGGTGTAGGCGATTGGAGTTGGTTACAGAGGCAGGGAGGGGTGTAGGGTACCGGAGAGATTTACAGAGATAGGGAGAGGTGTATAGGACCGGAGGGAGTTAAAGATAGGGAGTGGGTGTAGGGGTCTGGAGGGGGTTACAGAGATGTGAAGGGATGCAGAGGACTGGAGTGCATTACAGAAACAGAGAGGGGCGTTACAGACTCGAGGAAGGGCGTAGGGGACAGAGGGGGTTATAGAGATAGGAAGGACGTTACAGAGACAGGGAGGGGTGTTGGGGAGCAGAAGGGGTTACAGAGATGGGGAGGGGTGCAGGGGACCAGAGGTGTTACAGAGACAGGAGGGGAGTGGTGGTGGGGATGGGGGTGATGGTGGGTGGGTGGAGGTAGTAGGGGGAATGGAGATGGGGAATGGGTTGGGGTGATGGGGGTTCTGAGGGGATGGATGAGGGTGAGAAGGGAGGGAAGGTGGGAGGATGGAAGGATGGGGTAGAGGTGGAGGGATGGGTGGGGGAATGGTGGGATGGTGGGGAGGATGGTGGGATGGGTGGGGAGGATGGAGGGATGGGTAAGGGGATGGAAGGATGGGTGGGGAAATGGGGGTTGGAGTTGAGGGATGTGAATGAAGGTGTGGAGGGATGGGTGGGGTGATTGAGAGATGAGTGGGGGACAGAGGGATGCATGGGGGTATGGGTGATGGGTACGGGAGATGGGTAGGGGATGGAGGGTTAGATGGAGGAATGGGTGGTGGGACTGAAGGATGGGTAGGGATGGAGGGATGGTGGGGGATGGATTGAGGGGAGAATGGTGCAGGGAATGGAAAGGGGTGGGGAATGAATGGGAGAGGGAGATGTGGTGGAGGGAGACGGAGGGATGGCTGAAGGAGATGGGGAGGCGAGTTTTAGGGATGGGTGGGGGATGAGGAGGGGAATAGAGGAATGGGGATGGGAAGGAGATTTTGGGATGGATGGAAGAGATGATGGAGGGATGGGTGGGGAGATGGAGGGATGGGTGGGAGAGATGGAGGGATGGGAGGGGGGAGATGGAGGGATGGGAGGGGGGAGATGGAGGGATGGGTGGGGGAGATGGAGGGATGGGTGGGGTCGGGGAGGGATGGGTGGGGTCAGTGAGGGATGGGTGGGGGAGATGGAGGGATGGGAGGGGGAGATGGAGGGATGGGAGGGGGAGATGGAGGGATGGGTGGGGTCGGGGAGGGATGGGTGGGAGAGATGGAGGGATGGGAGGGCGAGAAGGAGAGATGGGTGGGGTCGGGGAGGGATGGGTGGGGGAGATGGAGGGATGGTGGGGTCGGGGAGGGATGGGTGGGGTCAGGGAGGGATGGGTGGGGGAGATGGAGGGATGGGAGGGGGAGATGGAGGGATGGGAGGGGGAGATGGAGGGATGGGTGGGGTCGGGGAGAGATGGGTGGGGGAGATGGAGGGATGGGAGGGGGAGATGGAGGGATGGGAGGGGGAGATGGAGGGATGGGAGGGGGAGATGGAGGGATGGGAG
Organism: Narcine bancroftii; assembly: GCF_036971445.1. Classification (NCBI taxonomy): domain Eukaryota; kingdom Metazoa; phylum Chordata; class Chondrichthyes; order Torpediniformes; family Narcinidae; genus Narcine; species Narcine bancroftii. The sequence continues at coordinate 74,116,355 of NC_091481.1, forward strand.
GGGGAGATGGAGGGATGGGTGGGGTCGGGGAGGGATGGGTGGGGTCGGGGAGGGATGGGTGGGGTCGGGGAGGGATGGGTGGGGGAGATGGAGGGATGGGTGGGTGAGATGGAGGGATGGGTGGGTGAGATGGAGGGATGGGTGGAGGAGGGAGGGATGGGTGGGGGAGATGGAGGGATGGGTGGGGTCAGGGAGGGATGGGTGGGGGAGGGAGGGATGGGTGGGGGAGATGGAGGGATGGGTGGGGGTGATGGAGGGATGGGTGGGGGGGTGGTGGGATGGGTGGGGTCGGGGAGGGATGGGTGGGGGAGATGGAGGGATGGGTGGGGGCGATGGAGGGATGGGTGGGGTCAGGGAGGGATGGGTGGGGGAGATGGAGGGATGGGTGGGGTCAGGGAGGGATGGGTGGTCGAGATGGAGGGATGGGCGGGGGGGTGGTGGGATGGGTGGGGGGTGGTGGGATGGGTGGGGTCGGGGAGGGATGGGTGGGGGAGATGGAGGGATGGGTGGGGGAGGGAGGGATGGGTGGGGGAGTGGGGGAGATGGAGGGATGGATGGGGGAGATGGAGGGATGGATGGGGGAGATGGAGGGATGGGTAGGGGAGATGGAGGGATGGGTGGGGGAGATGGAGGGATGGGTGGGGGAGATGGAGGGATGGGTGGGGAGATGGAGGGATGGGTGGGGAAGATGGAGGGATGGGTGGGGGAGATGGAGGGATGGGTGGGGGAGATGGAGGGATGGGTGGGGAGATGGAGGGATGGGTGGGGTCAGGGAGGGATGGGTGGGGGAGATGGAGGGATGGGTGGGGGAGATGGAGGGATGGGTGGGGTCAGGGAGGGATGGGTGGGGAGATGGAGGGATGGGTGGGGGGGTGGTGGGATGGGTGGGGTCGGGGAGGGATGGGTGGAGTCGGGGAGGGATGGGTGGGGGAGATGGAGGGATGGGTGGGTGGGGGAGATGGAGGGATGGATGGGGGAGATGATGGGATGGGTGGGGGAGATGGAGGAATGGGTGGGGAGATGGAGGGGTGGGTGGGGGAGATGGAGGGGTGGGTGGGGGAGATGGAGGGATGGGTAGGGGAGATGGAGGGATGGGTGGGGGAGATGGAGGGATGGGTGGGGAGATGGAGGGATGGGTGGGGGAGATGGAGGGATGGGTGGGGGAGATGGAGGGATGGATGGGGAGATGGAGGGATGGGTGGGGAGATGGAGGGATGGGTGGGGTCAGGGAGGGATGGGTGGGGGAGATGGAGGGATGGGTGGGGGAGATGGAGGGATGGGTGGGGTCAGGGAGGGATGGGTGGGGAGATGGAGGGATGGGTGGGGGGGTGGTGGGATGGGTGGGGGGGTGGTGGGATGGGTGGGGGGGGTGGTGGGATGGGTGGGATCGGCGAGGGATGGGTGGGGTCGGGGAGGGATGGGTGGGGGAGATGGAGGGATGGGTGGGGGAGGGAGGGATGGGTGGGGGAGGGAGGGATGGGTGGGTGGGGGAGATGGAGGGATGGATGGGGGAGATGATGGGATGGGTGGGAGAGATGGAGGAATGGGTGGGGAGATGGAGGGATGGGTGGGGAGGTGGTGGGATGGGTGGGGGGGTGGTGGGATGGGTGGGGTCGGCGAGGGATGGGTGGGGTCGGGGAGGGATGGGTGGGGGAGATGGAGGGATGGGTGGGGGAGAGGGAGGGATGGGTGGGGTCAGGGAGGGATGGGTGGGGAGATGGAGGGATGGGTGGGGGGGTGGTGGGATGGGTGGGGTCGGCGAGGGATGGGTGGGGTCGGCGAGGGATGGGTGGGGTCGGCGAGGGATGGGTGGGGGAGATGGAGGGATGGGTGGGGGAGTGGGAGGGATGGGTGGGGTCAGGGAGGGATGGGTGGGGAGATGGAGGGATGGGTGGGGGGGTGGTGGGATGGGTGGGGGGGTGGTGGGATGGGTGGGGTCGGCGAGGGATGGGTGGGGTCGGGGAGGGATGGGTGGGGGAGGGAGGGATGGGTGGGTGGGGGAGATGGAGGGATGGATGGGGGAGATGATGGGATGGGTGGGAGAGATGGAGGAATGGGTGGGGAGATGGAGGGGTGGGTGGGGGGGTGGTGGGATGGGTGGGGGGGTGGTGGGATGGGTGGGGTCGGCGAGGGATGGGTGGGGTCGGCGAGGGATGGGTGGGGTCGGGGAGGTATGGGTGGGGGAGAGGGAGGGATGGGTGGGGGAGAGGGAGGGATGGGTGGGAGAGATGGAGGAATGGGTGGGGAGATGGAGGGATGGGTAGGGGGGTGGTGGGATGGGTGGGGGGGTGGTGGGATGGGTGGGGGGGTGGTGGGATGGGTGGGGTCGGCGAGGGATGGGTGGGGTCGGGGAGGGATGGGTGGGGGAGAGGGAGGGATGGGTGGGGGAGAGGGAGGGATGGGTGGGGGAGAGGGAGGGATGGGTGGGGGAGAGGGAGGGATGGGTGGGGAGATGGAGGGATGGGTGGGGGGGTGGTGGGATGGGTGGGGGGGTGGTGGGATGGGTGGGGTCGGCGAGGGATGGGTGGGGTCGGGGAGGGATGGGTGGGGGAGATGGAGGGATGGATGGGGGAGATGATGGGATGGGTGGGAGAGATGGAGGAATGGGTGGGGAGATGGAGGGGTGGGTGGGGTCGGGGCGGGACCTCAACGTTCTCAACCGCCACTCCTCGTGTCGCCTGAGTGGAGTTGGTGCGAGGTGACCGGGACTGACCAATCACCGGCTGCTGCCTGCGCCCCGCGCGCGGGCTCTGGATGGGCATGCCGGAGGATGGCGAGGTCCCGCGCCTGCGAAGAGGGTTTTCCTCACTGGACACTCACTCATGTGATGCCTACCAATTGCAGACTGTCCTTCCTCCGACCGTGCTTCCGCCTCCTTCACTCAATGGTTGAGGGGCTGTCAGTCAAAAGGGAATTCGAGTTGTTATTGGTTCAACTCACTGCCTGTCAGCATCTTCTTTGCAGCACGGGATCTGTGACTGAGAGACCGGCCCATCCTTCCGTCTCCCCATTGGAGGATGGAGTCTGGTGGGGGTTTCTGAGCTGCAGCCAGGAAGTGGGGAGTAGTAGTGGGAAGAGCCCTTCATAGAACACAATGTTCCAGGCCAGATCTGGCCTTTCGGCCCACCAGGCTGTGCTGACCCACCTGAACATTCAAGGTTATTTTCAGATCTGGCCTTTCGGCCCACCAGGCTGTGCTGACCCACCTGAACATGCAAGGTTATTTTCAGATCTGGCCTTTCAGCCCACCTGGCTGTGCTGACCCACCTGAACATTCAAGGTTATTTTCAGATCTGGCCTTTCGGCCCAACCAGGCTGTGCTGACCCATCTGAACATTCAAGATTATTTTATTGTAATGTCAAAACACATCTTTAAATCCTTTAGACAACCTATGGCAGATTCCACAGATGATGTGGTCCCTTCTCTCCGTCCTGACCCACCTGGAGAAAGGCGCCTCATATGTTCATTGACTTCAGCTCAGCGTTTGATGTGATCGTTCTCCAGATGCTGCTGGAGTAGCTGTCCTCTCTGGAACCGCATTCCGTACTTCCTAACGGGAAGACCACAGTCTGTCCAGGTGGGCAGCAGAACTTAGAGCACCATCCCACTGTACATAGGGGCATCATGCGGCTGTGTGCTCAGCCCGCTCCTGTTCACACTACTGACCCATGGATGCATCAGAAGATCCAGCTCCCACAGATGACAGTAGTCGGCCTCATCAGCAACACTGATAATTCACACTCTGGAGAAGAGGTGGAAAATCTCATGATATGGTGCATGAATGCCATATATGTTGTTGTAATAATGACTTAGAGCACACATGTCAAACGCAGGCCCGCTGGCCAAATTTGGCCCGTGATATAATTATATTTGGCCCACCAGATCATATCAAATATGTATTAGAGCTAACCCGCTGACCGCCGCGCAAGTATAGTGCATGCACAGCTAATACTACAAATCCCAGAATGCTTTGCAAATGCGTTGGCGCCGGCCCGTCAGCCCACTAATCGCCCCCACCTCCTCTCTTTACTTTTATTAGCATCTGCGACCTGTCGCCGAACTCACACGTAATAAACGCTTAAGGAAAAATGGCCAAACGAAAGACAGAAAACAGGACCTTTCAAGACAGGTGGGAGGCAGACTCTATCTTCATCATTTTAAAAGACAAACCTTTTTGTCATTGAAGCAAGTTGTTATTTTTTTGACTTGTTGGCTTGTGAAAAAAAATACATTTAAAAGGAGCTTAAAGGCTATAGAGAAATATTATTTATTGAATATTTTGTTTCTCATTTGTTAATGCTTCTTCTGGAAAGAGTTTAACCAAAACTATTATTAAACATTTATTTTAATAAGGAAAAGTTTAACATTACATATGTTGAAAGAAGAATATGTTGAAAATTTTCAATAAATATTTAGTTTATTACGACTTAGTCCAAGTTTTTAATTTTGGCCCTCTGTGAATTTGAGTTTGACACCCCTGCTTTAGGGGCTTCCTGCTGTAACCACAGTGCAAACCCTCTCTCGACATCTTCCACCTTCAATCCCGTTCAGGATCATAAATATATATTCCAGCTGAGGCACCTCCTCCAGCCTCTTGCATTGAGACCAAATGAAGTTTTGGGTGCCCTGTGCTCTGCTATAGGTCAAAGCTGCAACTCCGTTAGCCATTTTAATTCCCCTCTTCCTTTTTGGACACCTCTGTTTTTGGCCTCATCTATTGCCAGGATCAGGCTGTGTAAACTCGAGGAAGAGCATATCATTATTCTTCTAGGACAGCCTTGAACCCAATTTTCTAATTTTAGTTAACTCCTACCCCTATCGTAACATTTCCTGATCCTGTTCACTCTAACCTCTGTCTCCTCCCCTACTTGCATCTCTTCTCCCACCTTCTCTTCCTATCACCTCTTTCCCCTCTCATTCTCACCCTCCTTTTTATTATTGATAATTCCCCTTCCCATTTTAGTCTCCTAAATGGTTTTTTTTAAATTTAGACATACAACACGGTAACAGGCCCGTGAGCCCATGCCACTCAATTTACACCCCTGGTATGTTTTGAACGGTTGGAGGAAATTCTTTATAGACAGCACAGGACTCAAACCCCAGGTCCAGTCCCGATCGTTGATCCAGTAAAGGCGTTATGCTAACCGCTCCGCCAAAAGTACCGCCCTTTAACTTATCCTTAATTTCTGCAGAGGCAGAGCTTGAGAAGCATCATGTCCAACCTAATCTATTGCATTCAGAGTAGTTGGTATGGCCTCTTCTACATTGGTGAGACCAAATGTAGATTGGGTGGCAATCCCTCTGCACTCCCTCTGGGTGTCTGAGCCAGAACTCTGAGGGACCAACCACTTCAGTTCCCTTCACCATTTCCACACAGGCGTGCCTGTCCTTGGCCGCATCCATTGCCAGGGAGAGGAAAAACGTAAACTTTTAAACTTGCAGATCTCATGTTCCTCCTGGATAGCATTAAACTCAAATATTAATATTTCTAATGTTAGGTAATCCCCACCTCCATCTGGATCCAGGGTTTTCATCTTTATCTGGTGTGACATTGGAAACACTGGTAGATTTCTATAGATGTGTGATGGAAGTGTGCTGACCGGCTGTATCACAGTCTGGTATAGGGACACCACTACCCCTGACTGTAAAGCCCTCCAAAAGTAGTGGACACAGCCTAGTACATCACAGGCAAACCTCTCCACATCATTGAGAACATCTACGGGGAATGCTGCCATTGGAGAGCGGCAGTAATCAGCTAGGATCCACACGCTCTGTTCTTGCTGCTGCCATCAAGAAAGAGGTATTGGTACCAAAAGACTCGCAACCCCCAGGTTCAGGAACAGCTGCCTCCATCGGACTCCTCAACAACAAACTCAGTCAGGGACTCATTTAAGGACTCTGACTTGTGCACGATTGATTTTTTGTCTCTCTCTGTGTTGAACAGTCAGGTTGTTTACATTTATTTATTTGTTTACATATATAGGTATCTTCTTGAGTTTAGTTTTTAGCACTACCGAGCCTCCAGTGATTCTCTCTGCCACTCTTATTGTCCTGTGGATTGTCCACCAATCCATTTCTCTGCAACAACCATACCATACTGTGATGCAGTTGGCCAGGACACTCACGATAGAGCTCATGTGGAAGGTTGACATGGTGGTACCCAATAGCCTTGCCCACTTTAGTCTTTGCAGGAAATGCAGTCACTGTTACGCCTTCTTGACAAATGAGGAGGTGTTGAGGGTCCACGATAGGTCATTAGTTAAGTGAACTCCAAGGAACTTGGTGTTTGCCACTCTCTCCACTACAGTCATTCCTGGTCCTCCTGAAGTCCACGATCACCTCCTTCATCTTGTTCAAGTTGAGACTCAGGTTGTAATCGTTGTATAGGATTATCCCCAAACCATAAAAATTTCACCTTAAAATCGGGCGTTGTCCTATATGCCAGATGTAAAAATCTTACTTTAATGGCAAAGTCTCAACTCCACCACCATCTTCCCACCAGCTCTGATGCAATCTCGCTCATGCCCCGTTATTTTTCTGCGACATCTCAGTGCTCCACCCCAGGGTCCATCCAGCTAGTCTGACTGCCGCCAACATTTTACTTGGTAATTTATTACTAAAATATTGTTATTTGCTGTTAGCAGCATCCATTGGTCAGCGGTAAGTGCTAGATTTGGGTGCCCATCCGATATAGATTATCACTCAAAGCCAATATTTTAGGTTGAAATAACAGGAGTCACTCTAAGTCAAACTCAAATTCACAGAGGGCCAAAATTAAAAATTTGGACTAAGTCGTGGGCCAAACTAAATAAAGGATAAAATAAAGGATAAAAGAATGGTTGGGGAGGGAAGAGTAGAGAGAATGATGCTTGGAAAAGCACAAAGGGGCAGAGAGGGAAAGAAGCAGCTGATGGTGGAGTCTCATGAATGTCTCAGTGTTGGATGCAGAGGCTAAGTGAATGGAGAGTGCGGACAAGGAAAGTCCCGCCTCACCCTATCGGGAGAGATGGGGTAAGAGCGGAAGTACATTAACTAGAGATGCGGACAAGTGCATTTTGGACATTGGTGGATCAGGAAAAGTCATTGGAGATGTTTATCAAACCATAATATCACCAAAAGGGATAGAAGTAGTATGAGGCCAATCAGTCCATCAAGTTTTCTCTGCCATTTGAATCTGGTTTAGCATTCTTCCTTTCAACCCCATTTTTCCTGCCTTCTCCCTGTAACCTTTGATGTCTGGTCAAACCCAGACCCTGGTGAGATGCGAGCAGGAGGCAGGAAGCCAGGCAAATCTGGCTGAAAGAATGTTGTAAACAGACAGAAGCAAGACATAATGACCACAGTGTTGTAAACTGTGAGGTGTAGAATCTCACTCTGAAATGCCAAATCCTGTTGGGTGATCATTGTCCTTGCTTTCATTCCCAGAGGATTTACCAAAAGAAGTAACAATTCTGCTCAAAGTATCACCTTCCTTTTTAAAATAAATACTATTTTCAACACACCAGGAATCTATCCTGCATGGAACCAGTTCTTAGTGTGATTTGTCAAGTTAAGTGACATGGGTGGTACAGTTGGTGTAGCGCCAGCAATCGGGACTGGGGTTTGAATCCAGGGTTATCTGTAAGAAGTTTGTACGTTCTACCCTTAACTGTGTGGGTTTTTCCCGGGGGCTCTGGTTCCTCCCACCGTTCAGGGGTTGTGGATTGGCCACATGACCTTGTGGGCCAGAAGGGCCTGTTTCCTGGCTGTATGTCTGAAAAAAAGGCAAATGCGATGCTGCCATTCAAGAGGAATAGAATGTAAGAGCAGGGGTGTGATGTTGGGGTTTTATAAGGCCTTGGTGAGACCTCACTTGTATTGTGAGCAGTTTTGGGCTCCTCATTTGAGAAAGGATGTGCTGATGTTGGAGAGAGTTCAGAGGAGGTTCACCAGGATGATTCTGGAAATCTTATAATGAGCATTTGTAACCTCTTGGCCTATACTCATTGGAACTTAGGAGAATGTGGGAGATCTTATTGGAACATTTTGAATGTTGAAAGATATGGACAGGGTAGATGTAGAAAGGTTGTTTCCCATGGTGGGAGAGTCTAGGACAAGAGGGCACAACTTAAGGACTGAAGGGCATCCACTTAGAACAGAGATGCAGTGGAATTTCTTTAGTCAGATGGTGATAAATCTGTGGAGTCTGTTGCTACAGGCAGTTGTGAGGCCAGGTCATTGGGCATATTTAAATCAGATGGCTAGGCCATGATCAGCCAGGGCATCAAAGGTTATAGAGAGAAGGCCAGGTAGTGGGGCTGAGTGGGGAAATAGATCAGCTCCTGATTGAATGAGTGGGTAGACTCGATGAACTGAATAGTTTATTTCTGCTCCTATGGCTTATGGTCTTGTTTAAGGCTAATCTCACTATTGCCCACTCTGGTCTGCTCACCTGCTCACCACCCCTCTCAATTTCTCCTGACTCACCCTCATTCACTCCTCATTCCCTACCATTTCCACTTCCCTCTCCCTGCCCCATCACTCTCCACTTTCCACTCACACCCCTCACTTTCCCCACACTCCCTCTCATTGTCTCATCACCCCTTACTTTTCCCCCCTTATCACTCTCCTTACTCATCCCTTTCGCTCCATCGCTGACCCTTCTCTCCTTCCTCACTTCCCTCACCAACTTGCCCCTCTCATGCTTCCCTGCCCCCTCCCTCATCTCCACTGCTCGTTCGCACCATGCGTTGACCTGCATCCACCAGTGTGGATCTTTGAACAACAGTCCTGTGTCCAACAGTACAGTGCACTTGATGGGAACTGGACACAGACCTGCATCTGGATTTGGCCCAGGAAACTCTCTGGCTTTCTCGTGACCCCTTGCATTGGGTGGTTTCTGAGATTGAGGATCTGGGTGACCCATTCCTTTTGATCATGTATTTGAAGGTCTTTATCTCCGTGATTTATTGACCCAACACCAGGTGGCGAATCACTTTCACTCTACAACATGCAGGCGGGATATGTTTTATTACATTTTAGACAGTAATAGGACCTTTTGTCCTACACAAAAGAGACTACAAAAAAGAGTCTGGAAAAACAACCACCTGAAGAAACACACAAAGATCAGCGTGTACAGAGCCGTTGTCATACCCACGCTCCTGTTCGGCTCTGAATCATGGGTCCTCTACCGGCAATACCTACGCCTCCTAGAACGCTTCTATCAGCGTTGTCTCCGTTCCATCCTCAACATTCATTGGAATGACTTCATCACCAACATCAAAGTACTCGAGCTGGCAGAGTCCGCAAGCATCGAATCCACGCTGCTGAAGACCCAACTGCGCTGGGTGGGTCATATCTCCAGAATGGAGGACCATCGCCTTCCCAAGATCGTGTTCTATGGCGAGCTCTCCACTGGCCACCGAGACAGAGGTGCACCAAAGAAGAGGTACAAGGACTGCTTAAAGAAATCTCTTGGTGCCTGCCCCATTGACCACTGCCAGTGGGCTGATCTCATCTCCAACCGTGCATCTTGGGGTCTCACAGTTCGGCGGGCAGCAACCTCCTTTGAAGAAGACCGCAGAGCCCACCTCACTAACAAAAGACAAAGGAGGAAAAACCCAACACCCAATCCACCAATTTTCCCTTGCAACCTCTGCAACCGTGCCTGCCTGTCTCTCATCGGACTTGTCAGTCACCAACGAGCCTGCAGCAGGCGTGGACATACCCCTCCTTAAATCTTCGTCCGCGAAGTCAAGCCAAAGAAAGAAAGAAGGACCTTTCGTCCCACGAGCCCATGCCGCCCAATTACATCCATTTAACTTGCACCTTTTGAAGGGTGGGAGGAAACCAGAGCACCCAGGGAAAACCCATGCTGACACGAGGAGAACGTGCAAACTTATACACAATGCAAGATTCCAACCTGAGTCACTGGTGGCGTAACCCCATTGCACTAACCGTTATGCAAACCGCGCCACCTGTATGTTTTTTAATTAATTAATGGGACTGGGGAAACACTGAACAGGCCAGCACTAGGGTAAAGCACATGGCCTGGTTTAGCAAGCAGTACAAAGCAAGAACAATATGAAATCCAATGTGATTTGTACAACAATTCAGGGTTCACTGGGCAGTAGATTTATACCAGCACTTCTAAACTCCATTGGGTAAAAACCTAACCTGTAAATAACTTAAGAGGCTGAGACTCTCTGATCACAATGGTCTAGGACCTCTTCCTGTGTTGTGACCCGCGCTTTCTGGAGAAGGGTCAAGGTGTTAGAGGCTTTATACAAGGTCAAGAGGGAGGAGCCACAGGGACAGTCACAGAATGGGGTGGACCAAGGTAATCAGGAGTATAACCTATCCATTCCTGGCATTTGTCCTGTACAATGGCGGGGAGATACAGAAGACTGCAGACATTTGAATCTAAGGCTAAGCACAATGTACGGGAAGAACTGAGCAAGTGGAGCAGCATTGGTGGGAGAGAATGTCTGCTGAACGTTTTATACCGGAACCCTACACCAAGGCTGGGTATGCGAAGAGAGAAGTCAGTGCAAGGAGGAGGGGGTGGAGGTGGAAGGTATCTCCTGCCACAGTCTTCTCGAGCTGAGACACAGAAAGTGACACCATCAGAAGTGCTGGGGAACGGGCAGCTGTTACAGTGTGTAGCGTGAATAAAAGCTCTCCGACTGGAAGGAGATCAAATGCTTTTATTAGCTCATAACTAAGGGTGGAGTTCAACAGTACTATTTACAGATTCAGGCTGTTCAGGGGTCTGAAGATCATGGTGGAGCGCCTTAGCACTGGGGAGCCTTGGTCTCCTTGAGTCCCTTGGTCCCAGATGGCTCTGGCTTGACGATAGAGGGAGGTTCACTCTCCTCCTGAACCGTGTCCCCTGAGGCCCTGAGCGGGGGTGGGGAGAAAAAGTTCGATAGCTCATAGGGCACCTGAGGCAATGGATCCAGGTGCCTCAGGGTACCTAATGGGTGGGAGCCAGGTCCCTAATGGAGATGGTGTCCTCCCTGCCATCCGGGTACTCCATGTAGGCGTGGGGTTGGCATGGAGTAATTTCACCTTTTCCAACGGAGGTCAGTCTCTTCATTGTTGAAAAGGACTGAACTAGGACTAGTGAGCCAGGCTGGGAGTGTAGTCCCTGATGCCAATTTTCTGCCAAATGTAAACATGAGCTTGTGAGGAGTAGCATTGGTCGCAATGCAGAGTAGTGACCAAAATGAATGGAGCACAAGTCTAGAAGGCCTTTTTGCTTCAGTGCAGGGGGCAGATCGTAGCGTTCTCTTTTTCAACCTCCCCATCTCCCCGGGGGTTGTAATTGGTAGTCCTGCTGGACGCGATGCCTCTCACCAGCAGGTATTGATCCAGCTCGTCTCTCATGAAGGCTGAGCCCCGGTCACTATGAATATAGCCGGGATAACTGAGCAGGGTGAATATAGAGTCTAGGACCTTCATAACAAACAAAGCAGACGTGAATGGGAAGCAAGAGTACTCATCGATGAACCAAAGTAGATGTTCCTATTTGTGGAGGGGAGAGGTCCCCTAAAATCGACGCTGAGCCATTTGAAGGGCCTCGATGATTTAATTAGGTGTGCTTTCATGGGGTGAAAAAAGTGTGGCTTGCACTCAGCGCAGACCTGGCACAACCTGGTCATCTCCCTGACGTCTTCTATTGAGTAGGGTAAATTGCGGGATGACAAAATGAGCCATGCGGGTGACACCAAAGCTCATTGTGTATTTTCTGCAGTTGACAGGTGAGTGTGGAGGCACAGCATCCCCTGGACAAGGCATCTGGAGGGCCGTTAAGGGCCGCTGGCCAGTGGGCGATGTCAAAACTGTAGGTGGAGAGTTCGATCCTCCACCTAGCAATTTTGTCATTCTTGATTTTGCCCCTCTTGGCGTTGCTGAACATGAAGGCGACAGACCGCTGGTTCGTGAGGAGCGTAAATCTTCTACCAGCCAGGTAGTGTCTCCAGTGCCTTACGGCTTCTACAATGGCCTGAGCCTCTTTTTCCACAGATGGGTTCCGGAACTCATGGCTTTGAAGCGTCCGTGAGAAAAAGGCAACCAACTTGCCTGCTTGATTGAGAGTAGTGGCCAGGCTACGTCCGAAGCGTCACTTTCCACTTGGAAAGGTACGTTCTCATCTACCGCTTGCATGGCAGCTTTCAGCTATAACTTCAGAGGTAATTAAAAGCTGTCTGGGATTCGGCTGAAAGGGGTAAAGGGGGACGAACCTTGTCGGCGTATTGAGGGACCCATTGGGTGTAATATGAGAAAAACCCCAGGTATCTCCTCAAAGCCTTTGTGGTTCTGGGAAGGAGAAGCTCTAACAAGGGATGCATCCTATCAGGGTCGGGGCCAATGATGCCATTCTCCATCACATAGCCAAGGATAGCCAGTTGTTTAGTCCTGAATATATATTTGCCAGAATTGTAGGTGAGATTCAGGGCTCTCGCCACGTGGAGAAAACTCTCGAGGTTGGTGTCATAGTCTTCCACAGTGTGGCCGCAGATGGTGACATTGTCGAAGTATGGGAAGGTAGCCTTCAACCCATACTTATCCACCATCCTGTCCATCTGCTGCTGGAAAATAGACACCCCATTGGTAATACTGAAAAGAGACCCTCCAGAACTGATAGACTCAAATGCTGTGTACTGGTGGTCCTCAGAATGGATTGGCAGCTGATGATAGGCAGCTTTCAGGTCGATGGTCGAATAGACCCGATACAGCGCGATATCGTTCACCACATCCGAAATGCGAGGGAGAGGGTATGCGTCCAGGAGTGTGTATCCCCCTTTACTACCACCACTTGCGCTCTCCATGGCCTGGTGCTGGGTTCAATGATCCCCTCCTCCAGCAGGCGCTGGTCTGCCATGCTGTACCTCCTGCTCTTGGTGGCGATGGGCTTACAGTCGATAGACAGAATTGGGAACAGAGGTGGGGTGATGATGTTAAGTGTAGAGAGGCTTCAAGTGGGTCCTAGTTTTGAGGGACCTCCGTTTTGAACTGTTACCAGGGGAAGGGGACCAGAAAACTCCAAGGTCATGCTTTTAAGACACAGAAAGTCCAGACCCAACAATACCGGTGCACACAATTCATCTAAAATGTACATGCAAAATTTACAAAATTCCCCCCTCCCCTTCAAATAACAGATGAACTATACAATGTTTCTGTACACGCGTCCAAATGGGACTGGGACGCTAGGAATATTCGGTGATTAGACGGGTACATTTTTAAGTTATATTTTTTCATAGTCCATGAGTCTGAAACTCTCAGTAGAGACCGTGTCAATTACGCACCTAGTGGAATGTCAATTTACCTTTACAGTCACTATAGAGTTGCTGAGCTGGTGAGGTCTGTCCTGATCTAGGACTATCGATGCTATCTCCCCTGAGATTCCATGTGCTTCACTCGAGTGGCCCACACCATCCTGGGTTTCCCTGCATGGGTAAGATGGCACTGACCTCGTGGCACGGCAAGATGGCCGCCCTCCTTCTTGCTCCGACAATGATGGCACTGAATTTGAATTTGGGTCACGGCAAGATGGCTGCCGAGCCTTTTCACGCCGTTTCCGAGAGTGGTGCGTCGTCCAACAAGCAGGTTCTGATGAATTCGGGGCAGAAGGCTTGGGGCTGGAATTGGATCCAGGAGCAGTCCAGGCCATGGACTTTCCCTCACGCAACAAACCCTCACCCAATGTCCTTTCTTGCCACAGCTCGAAAACACAGTCTTTTGCTGGCAACGAGATCGGAGATGCTGGCTCTTTCCGCAAAAAAAAAGCTCTCTTCGGCACTGGAAACGGCAGCCATTAGGGCAGAGGTAGCAGTATCAAGAGCAGCTGGTCCTTGGAAGGGGTCACCTGGGTGGGAAACTCGCTGGCTTCGAGGTCGTCGTTCTCGAGCTTGGCCTGTTCCAGCCATCGACATGGTGAGCCAGGTCCTTCTTACCCACTTGAGCAGTCGCTGCCTCATGTACCTTGAGCGGACCCCCACGACTAGAGTGTCCCGGATCTGTTCTTCCTCATGAACTCAGCCCGTAGCCACTTCATACCTGCACTTCTTGGCAAGTGTCCACAGATCCAGCAGGTAGTCATCGATGGTCTCTCCTGGCTGTTAGTGATATAGATCAAGTCAGTGCCTCGCTAGGACCTCATTCTGCGACTTCAGGTACCGAGCCTTCAACACCTCGATGGCAGCATCATATGTAGTGCAGTCCCTGATGACTGTATACCTCTTCGTTCCTATCCTGGAAACGAGCGCTGACATCCTGAGTTCATCAGAAGATGTCTCTGGTCATGTTCAGGTAGGCCTGGAAGCAGTCTAGCCAGTACATGAACTCCTTAGCCGTGTCGGGGGACAGAGGGTCTATCAGTAGCAAACCTGGCTTGAGCAGCACTTCCATTGTTAGGGAATAAGCTAATAAAAATGTAGCGCGAATAAAAGCTCTCACGACTGGAGGGAGATCAAACACATTTATTAGCTTATAACTAAAGGGTAGGGTCTCACAGTGGTCTTCAGAAGGGTTCTGGGTTTAGGTGGGAAACCAGGGTTATATGTGGGTAGATGGGGGTGAAGCCAGCCATCAGCACAGCACCCTACCAATGAATCCCAGCTCATTGCACAGCCCCAGCGATCAGGCCCAGGGTTCGAATCCGGCACTGTCTGTAAGAAGTTTGTACATTCTCTCTGTATCCACGTGGATTTCCTCTGGGTTCTTCAGTTTACTCCCACCCTCCAAAACATACAGCATTGTAGGTTAATTTGGGTGTATTGGGTGGCATGGGTTTAAACAGGTGGAATTGGCTTCTACCGTACGGCAAATAAAATTTTAAAATATTTAATTTAAATTTAAACTCAGTCAGTCACACAGTATCCAGAGGAACATAGAACATTAGAGCACAGTACAAGCTCTTTGGCCCATAATGTTGTGCTGGTCTATATAAACCTAACCCAGTGGTTCTCAACCGTTTTTTTGCCCTAGGTCCCACTTTAATTTTTCAAAAAAATGTACGCCCCACCATTAGCAGAAAAAAGCTATATATTCAAAAGAAGTTTTAATGAAATCATTTACTGCAAGTAAGGTCGGGAATACACTGGAACACATATTTCATATTCATCTACTAGTTCAATATGTCAACCATCTCAAATACACATTCAACAATTGTCATCATTTCAGTGGGAACCTCGCCCCTGATGCTGGCTGCAGATTGTTTTGATTTCAGGAACTAATTTTGTTAGTTTCAACCTTAAATCCCATTTTGTAATTTCCAGTCACTTTCTCTTAGCTTGAAGCAAACCATAACAGCACTGAAGCTACTAAATATGACAATGGGAAATGTAACAATAGTTCCTTTGCTAAAGCAGTCGAGTTAGGGTATTTCTTTTTGATCTCGTTAGACAGATACTTTCACTTTGAACAGAGTTTTCACAGATTCATCATGTTGCCACTCAGATAACTTGGTATTGCACTGGAACTTCGGATAAGTCCACTAGCAACGGCTGAGTTAACCAAGAAGGAAAACCCATCTTTAAAATTTTTAAATTTTTCAGAAAATGTTGTAGATACTGCTGAAATATTCTAGAAGCAATTATGAGGAAACCAAAAGCACAAGCAGCTAAAAAAAAAGATTCCCAAACAGCTATCAAGTGCAGAAGAATTTGGGCCTACCTTCAAAGTGGAGCCTCCGGAGTCTCGTTTCCTCCTCATCCAAGACTGCAACTGCAGTCCTCCGGTAAGATTCATTCTACTCCAGTGTCGATCACGCAATGTTGCGGAAGGTGGTGCCGGCACCAGACATCATCCTCCTCTGGAAAAGGAGGCGCAACTGCGCATGCACGTAACATCGAGTGTGGCCCAGACTGCAGTGGGGACCCGACTTCTCTTGGCCCAGCGATCCTGGGCTGATGGGAGGGGGTGTCCATACTCGCAGTCGTGCTGAAATGCCCTCAGCATCAACGGAGGAAGAAGAAGAAGTTTATCAAGGGATGGAAGAGGAAGAAACCTTTATATTCAAGGGTAGGCCCATAGTTAAACAGGCTTCAAAGTTTAAATCTGACCCTCACTATTCAGATCCAACTTCACAAATTGATTTATCTAAACAGATAAAAAATTTGGCAATCTAAATGGGTCAAGGTTTTTCATCCATGAAGGGACAACTTGCTGAGATGAAGGGAGAAAGGATGTGGCAAAGTGTCAGAAAGTGGTGGATAATGTGCAAGGTAAGATTGAAGAGGATTTTCTTGATTGTCAGGATGATGTGGAACAATGTAAAGAAAAGATGGGTCAGATGGTTGGGAAATTCAGAGAAGTGATTTACTGAAGAAAATTGATGTTTTGGAGAATTAAAGTCGAAGGAATAATGTTAAAATTGTTGGTCTTCTGGAAGATTTTAAAGGTCCAGATCTAGATCAATTTTTTTTCAGAAGTGGATTCCTGAAGTGTTGGGGAAAGAATATTTTCCGAATGGTCTGGAAATGGACAGAGTTCCTAGAGCAATAAAAACCTCTTCCAGGTCAAGCTCCACGTTTTATCCTGATGAGATGTTTACGCTATCAAGATAGAGAATTGATCTTAAGAGTCGCTGTTCAGAATGCGAGAAGTAATCAAGGCCCTTTGGTAGTTAAAAATAATAGTTTTCTTTTATGCTGATTTGAGTCAAACTGTTATTAGATGTTGTAAAGAATTTAATTCAGCTAAAGCTGTTTTGTGGAAGAAATGATATAAATTGGCTTTCTGATATCCTGCTGTACTTAAAGTTTTTTTATGGAGACTTTCATTCACAATTTTTCAGTGACGACGCCGAAGCTCTTACATTTGCTAATTCTCTACCGGATAATGAACAGGTGGAAAGTTGAGAAAGGTTTCTTCAACAGCCTGTTCTACTTCTGAAGGGGAAGAATGGAAGGTGAGAGAAGAAATCTCAGCAGTTGATTGATATTGATATTGATGACGATCAAGTCGATAGAGATTTGGAGGAAGCATATCATACTTGAAATGATCTGTTTATATATTTTTTTCTGTTTGGGGGGAAGTGGTTTGCCTACTGATCCTTCTGAAGTCATTGGCCACTTTGTGGCATTGGTCACTCCTGTATAATTGAGGAGGGAGTAATACTGTAGTACAGTATTTTATTTTGTTTGTGGTTTTTTTATATATGTACACACACATGGGATTTTTCTTTTTTCTTTGAGGAGATCTTTTGGTCTTTTTTGTGTGGTTGCCATGGGGAGATGCTTTGCCATGTGTGGTATGGTGGTTATTAGAACGTTTTGTAATGATGGCTAATTCAAATTTTTCTACTTTTAATGTTAACGGGCTTAATAATCTGATTAAGAGAAAAAGAGTATTGGCATATATTAAAAAATTGAAGGCTGATGTTGCTTTTTTGCAAGAGACAGATTTGACTAAGAAGGAACATCAGAAATTAAGAAGAGATTGGGTTGGACAAGTTATAGCATCTTCGTTTAACTCCAAAGCAAGAGGAGTGGCTAATTTGATGAATAAAAAGTTATTTTTAAAAATTGGGATCAGTTATTGAATCAGTTGGTAGGCTTTTGATTGTTAATTGTAAAAGCGTTTCTGAGTATTGGTCTTTAATGAATATCTATGCTCCTAATATAGATTATGAGGAATTTATGTTGGATTCTTTTCTTAATTTAAATGAGGCATATGATAAAATTATGGCAGGAAGCGATTTTAATTATTGTTTGGATCCATTATTAGACAAACCAAAATCAGTAATTAGGACTAAAATGGTGAAATAATTGATGGCATTAATGAAAGATTTGAATTTAGTAGATATATGGAGAAGGTTAAACCCTAAAAAATAAATTTTTCATTTTATTCATTTCAATTTGATTTTTATTCTAGAATAGATTTATTTTTAGTTGGCTGGGTATTGAAGGCTGAATATAAGAGTAGGATTTTGTTTGATCATTCACGTGTACTGGTTTGGAGAGTCTTGATAATGTTTAATTCTTTGTTGTTGAAAAATGTTGAATTTTGTAATTTAAAAAAAGGATCAAATACAGCTTTTTTTTTAAATAAATATGGATTCAGTTGATAGAAAATATGTTTTATGGTATGTTTTAAAAGCTTATTTGAGGGACAAATTATTAGTTATACTGCTAAAATTAAGAAACAACATGTAGCTGAAGTAAGAAGACTAGAGGAGGAGATAGAGATTTTAGAAAAATATTTACAATGAAATTCTATGGAAGCTAAGAAAGTACGTTTAGTTAATATGAAGTTACGATATAATTCATTACAAACATAAATTTGAGAAATTATTACAGAGAAACAGACAAAGGTATTATGAATTAGGGGAAAGAGCTCAAAAAATATTAGCTTGGCAGTTAAAAATGAAACAAGCTTCTAGGATAATAAATACTATTAGATACGATTCAACAATTGTATATAAACCTCAGGAAATTAATGATGTTTCAAAAATTTTATTAAAAATTGTATACTTCTGAAGTATTGGAGGATGAGACTAAAATTGATCATTTTTTTTCTGATTTGGATTTACCTTTTTTGAGTGATAAGGATAAAGAAGTAATAGATGCTCCGATCTATGCCTAGTGGGAAGTCTCCAGGGGATGATGATCTTACTTCAGAATTCAAAATGAATTTCAAGATTAATTAATCCCTTTATTGATGGATGTATTGAAGCTGGCGACGAGGTTCATTCTTTTCCAGATTTTATTTCTAAAGCAGGTTGACTGGCCCTCCTCTGGCTTGGTCTTGGCAGTGGCTTGAGGTCAGCTGGCTCCTGGTCATGCCACCTAGTTGAGGGCTGCCTTGTTCTCCCTCTTCATGCACCAGAGGGCATTCACACGGGCTTCTGCTCTCCTCGGGTTCGAGAAGTCTTCATCTGTGAGGAGCAGCTGGATGTCCTCCGACATCTGTTCAGGAATATTTGGCGGAAGAGGAAACAAGGCTTATGGTCTTTCACTAGGACCAGCATTTCATCTATCACCAACAGACTATGGTCCCCAAGCCCATCTAGCTGAAGGAGCCTGGAAGCCCGTTGCTGGGGAGTTAGCCCAAAAGTTCCAAGCAGCAGGTCTTTGAGGGCGGTGTACTTGCCTGTAGCTGGGGGGTGGTGGATGGTGTCGTCCAACCTCGCTGCCGTATCTTGGTCCAGAGCGCTCATGACATGACAGAACATCGTGGCGTCGGAGGAGATGTTGCGGAGTTGAACCACGTTCTCGGTCGGTGGGTCCAAAAGGGGAGGAAGCTTGATGGAGACAGTGTTAACCTCTGCTGAATTCATGGTGTTTTGAGTCCAGAAAAACATCTGGGCTCATCTGGGTCACCACTGTGGGGGTGTGAGCAGTGGAAGAAACAGAGCCACCATGTTGAGGGTCGTTAACGACTGTTTTTATTCAAATTCAGCGCGACCCTATAAGGGCAGCAGGAGCTCAGTGACCTGGTACATTGTAATATCATAATCGCTGCTCAGGGTGGGCATTTGAAGGGATGCTGGAGGCAGAGAGAAACCTCTGATGACGCCATTTCCCCATGGCTGCCCCGCCACGTGGCGATACAAGCGGGGATGCTTCGCCATGAGGTTGTGTGCTGCCACAAGGGTAACATTACAGAAATTAACTTGGAAATATGAATTAGGAGGCTTGCAACTTCCTAATTTTTGAAATTATTATGAAACAGCACTGTTGAAATTTATTAATTTATTAATAGGATGTTTGAAGTGGATAAACCTTTGATATGGGCTAATATTGAATGATCTCAGTGAGAAGAAGATGGATCAGTTTATTTACAGATGGAATCCTCAATTATTGAGTAATTATAATTTACCTGTTTTGAAACATTTAATAGATCTATGGGATAAAAAAAATGAAGTCACAGGTACTCAAGGTAAGATTTCACATAAAACTCCTTTGTATCAAAATAAACTTATCCTTTTTACACTTAATAATCAACTTTTGAAGTTGAGGGATCAAAAAGGTATTAAATTGGTAGAGATTGAAATGAAACACAACATTTAATTTATTTTCAAAGAATGAAAGAGAAATATGATATATCTTCAAATACTCTTTATTTCTTATTATCAAATTAAAGCCTTATTGTTGGATAATTTTGGACATACGCTACGGTTACCTAGACAATCTAAGTTTGAAATTTTACTTACTGAGGGTGGTAAAAAAGGATTTATATCTGAGGTGTATGCTTTATTACAGGATAAAATGTTTAAGCTGGATATTCATAAATCTTTATTGAAATGGGAGAAAGATTTAGGTATATGTATTTCTCAGGATGATTGGATGAATCTATGTAAGGATAGTATGACTGAAATTGTAAATGCTTGGTATGGATTGATTTCATTATAATTTTAATCATCAATTTTATTTAACTCTGGAGAAATTGAGGAAATATAATTTTATTTCTTCTGATTTTTGTTTTAGATACCATAAGGAGGTGAGCTCTTTTCTACATTCTACCTGGTCGTGTGAGACGGTGAAACCCTTTTGGAATAAGGAATTTCTCAAAGTTATTTTGAAAGTGAAATTTTCATTGGATCCTGTGGTGTTTTTGTTGGGTAAAACTTTAAGAGGATTTAGTTTAGAAATGAAATTAAATAGATTTCAAATTGCTTTTTTTGAGATTGGCTTTAGCGGTGGCTAGAAAAAGTTTGGCAATTACTTGGAAAAATGTGATTGATTTGAGGATTCAGAGATGAGATCTTATACTCCATTGGAAAAGATAACATATAATTTACTTAATAATTATTCCTTTCTTTTGTAAAACTTGGAGCCCATATTTGGATTATATGGGGTTGAATTATTAAATCCCCTTTCCGCACGTTAGTGGTGTTGCTCCAAACCATGGTAATTAACTGATGGATTTTTATGTTATGTGATTTCCTCTTTCTTTCTTTTTCTTTTCTAGATTAGAGGGGGGTGGGAAGGGGTGGGTGGGTTAGGGAAGTGGGGTGGGGGGATTGTAGGGGATTTGTTTTTTTTAAAATCATGACTGTATTTTGTGTCTTTTTTAAAGTTTTATTCATCAATTGTATGTTAACCTTACACATCATGATTTAATTAATAAGATTTTCAAAAAAAAGCAATAATCTCACGTTCTGCATTTTTATCGACACAAAACTCGTGTAGAACAGTATCTCGTAGAATAGGGGAAACTTTCTTGGCAACTAAGTCTTCTGAGTGGATAACACAATGCACAGCCAACATGTTTGGATTTTCATCCTTCATTAATTTTAAACATCCTGTTTTTTTTAACCCATCATAGCAGGGGCACCATCTGTAGATCAAGATACAATGTTTCCTTTTAGTATTTCATTTTCAATCCAAATAATTTTTGAGCTTCCAGTAGATATCAACTGCACTAGTGGTTGTTTCTAATGAATCACAGAACAAAATCACTTCTTGAAACCCTTCCTAATCAATATATCTCATGTATGCCAATAACAGAGCCTCGCTACCTGTACATTAGATTCATCCAGTTGTACTGAGAACTTCCGTGATTTCAACTTCTCAATAAGTTGTTTTTCAAAATCGTGACCCGTGTCATCTATTCTGTGGCAGACAGTTTTATTACTCAATGGCTTTGCTTGGACATCTTTGTCGTCCTTTTCAGAACTGTTTTGAGAAACAATGATATTGTGGGTTGAATCAGTTCCTCCCCAATCATATAATTCTTCCTATTTTTATCAACAGAGAAATTTCATCGCTAGCTTCAAGGGTACAATTCAGGGCTGTAGTTTGCGCAGTGAATAATGAAGTGATTTTTGATCTATTTTCAGAATTCTCTTACAGTAATTTAAAATATTCCAATTTTGAATTGACATGGTTAGGATGTTTGACCCTCAAATGAGCTTCAAAATGAGATTCGTTTGTGGGCATAATAGGCAAAAAGGTGCACCTTCTTCGTGTACAGCAGGTAGAAATGCAAACCGCAAGAACTCCACTGAATATTGACGAACCTTTTGCTTGCTTGGTCTGCTCAATTTTGAACATACAACAGCGCGAGCTCCCTGAAACAATATTTTATTATGTCTTAGAATTGAAAAATGTAATAAAATCGAATCAAAGGAAGAATACTGACCCTAACAAAAATATGAAAATAAAACACTAGCGCGGTTTCTGACATTTTTTCTCGCAGAGAGTGAATCAAAACTGCGCCAACTTCTGGGGTCCCTATTTTTTTCCAATTTTGGCATCCCTTTCAGGCTGGCGCTTGGGGCGGAGCCTTCCCCCCCCCCACCCCCCATCAATATGTTAGCGGTCAAAGACATTCAGTGGAAATAAAAAGATACCTACAGTTACAGGTCTCACTCACTACTGAACTAAAAAAGTCAAGGGGTCTGGACGAAAAGATGATTATTGAGATAATTTGGAATCCCCATCGCCAATGAGATAATTTGGAATGGATGATAATAAGACTGATCAGAAAAAATATAATTATAATGTCAACCAAGGATAACAATAGTTAAAATGAGAAACAATGGAGAAACCACAGAGAAACGTCGGAAGAGCAAAATAAAAAGAGCAGAGTGATTTTCCTTGGAAGTTACCACCAGTGTTTTGTCCTGATAGGTGTTGCCAAGTCACATCAACAATACGAGTTTATTTTTTCAACTGTTTAATTATTTCCCAAAATATTCCTACACCCCACTAAAATATTCTTAAGCTCCACGTCCCACCAAAATATTCCCACACCCCACTAAAGTATTCTTAAGCTCCACGTCCCACCAAAATATTCCCACACCCCACCTTGAGAATCTAACCCTTCCCTACCTCACACCCATAACTTTTATTAGATCCATGTGTCTGACTGCAATGTTCCTGGGGCACCAGCCTTCAGCACCACCCCAGCCATATATTCCAGGCACCCATATCACTGTGTAAAAAACGTACGTCTGACATCTCCCCTAAACTTTCCTCCGGTGTTTGTTATTGTCGTCATGCTGGCTGTCTACCCTACCCAAACCACTCATAATACTTATAATAATTTGGAAGTCCTGTTTATGATGATGTAATGGAGATGCAGCATCCACCACCAGGTGGCGCTCCTGTTCAGAGGACACACTACCTGCCAATCAAGGTCAAAGACTCACCCCAAGCCATCAAGGTGACCCTTGCGATTGGCCCACCTAAATCACCAGGTGCTGCAGTCCAGGCAGCCCACCCAGACTCAGCCCTGACCTTCACCCAACTGGCCCAGGTGAATCATCTCAATTCACCCTTGCTGAGCCCCTCTGAGCCATTGGCCACAGCAACCAACGGGACCCACACTGATCCTTATGGTTGGCCCCCCCAGCTTTGCCCCCAGAATTATAAAGGACCAGGTGCCCCTTTGTTCTGCCTCTATGGACTCCTCGTGGCATGTAAGCATCACCTTCCACACTGGGTTGGGGTGAGTCTCGAGGCCAGATAGCAAGAGCCACGTCCATACCGGTCAAGGGGTGGGGGCACGTAATATCACCTTGATCTGATAGTTGAATGTGTCTGTTCATGTCATTTCCCCAGTTTCTGTCGGTTTCCCCCTCGTCATCCGAATGTGTTTATTTACCCCGCTGCGTATTGTGTATGTGTAGACGTTCGCTTGACATATCGACCCTGTTGTCCCAATTCCATCCCTGAAATAAACATGTGCTTTGTACCTGCACTTTAGTCTCATTCTTAACCTGTGGGACCCACATGAACCCAAACAACAGATGAAGAATTTTTTTCCATTTACTGCCTCCCGACTTGAGAGGCGCTGACAAGGGCAGCGTTTATTGCAGGCCCCATTACTGCAATATCGTGGATCTCCCAGTGCCACCCATTTCAATTCTCTATCCCAATCCCTTTGCTGAAGAAGACAGCATTTCAGTGTGTTTGCTACAATCGCAGCTTCTGCAGCCTATCACGTTTCACTCTTTATTGCAGGCCCCCTAATGACCCCTTCAGAGTGTTTGTTGATTCACCTTCTGGAACCAAGGTGTTCCCACAGTGCTATTGGGACGGGTGTTCCAGGATTTCGATATGAAGAAGGGTATGTTTCTAAGTTAGCGTTGTGTAAGACACAGGGGACCATGGTACATTTCTCCACTCCCTTTGACCTCCTTGGCAGCAGAGATGGCAGGTTTGGGACATGCTGTTGGAGCCAATTGACTCGTTATCATACAATCACACCCATCTTTTTTAGACCCAAAACCCTATAAATGGCATTGTGTGTTAATATAACAACTCCAGCTTTATTGGTAGAACAAGGAACATTATAGCAAAGCGCAGGCCCTTCGGCTCTTGAAGTTATGCTAACCTAAAACTGCTCCACAACGATCCTACCCTATCTCACACCATTCATGTGCCTGTCTTAGAGTCTTTCAATTGTCCCTATTGTACCAGCCTGGAGGCACCATTAAGGGATCTCTGTAAAAAATACTTCCCTCTGGCGAACCCCTCAATTTTCCTCCACTCACCATAAACAGATGACTTCTGGGGAAAAGGTGCTGCCTGTCTACCCCATCTAGGCCCCTCATGAACTTATGTGCATCCATTAACCCACTTCTCATCCTTCATCTCTCCAAAGAGAAAAGCTCCCCCCCCCCCACCTCTGTCAACCTTGCTTCATATGACATGTTCTCCAAGTCTGGGCAGCGTCCAGGTGCAGAGGAGATTTGCTATCTTCAAAGCAAAGCAATGAGGCAGCCAGAATTGAATGCAACGCTCCAAGTGTTGCAATGCAACTGCCCAGAGTTTTATGCTTGAGGTAGTTGACGTTTCACATCCTGTGGATGCTGATTGGCCTCCTGAATTTCTCGAGCATGTTTGTGCATTGGACTAGCATCTGCAGATGTTATTATTTACCTCCTTGTATGATTTATGGCTACAAATAGGAGCAGAAATCAGTTATATAGCTCCTCAAATCTACCCCATCTATCATTTTCCCACTCAGCCTGGCCTTCTCCTTTGAAGTCCCCGCTAATCCAAGACTATACCAGAATTGATTGATCCCCGAAAGAACATTACCAATGCCTCCACAATTTCTACCGCAACTTCTTTCAGAACCCAAGGGTCCGAGAGACTTATCCACCCTGAGACCATTGAACTTTCTGCCTTGAAATAGTAACTGCACTGGCCTCACTTCACTGATACCATTCAACATCTGATACACTGCTATTAAGGGTTAAAACGTGAGTTGCAACAGTGAGGAGACGTTGACCTATAGTCAACGACCTGTAGTCGTGATACACCATCAATAATTTCAAAGACTAGAAGTTGGAGAGAAACTGATCAGCTTTTATTCACTGGAGACCCGTCCATGCCAGCCAACTGTCCTTGACTGAGCAGAGGGCTGCAGCACCGTTGTCTTTATTCAGGGGTCTGTGGGAGGAGCCTCAGGCCCAGTCAGCAAGGGGACATATCCTAACACATCCAAACCGATATACAGTGGTTTACCACATTCACCCGTTGTTTTAGAAAGAGTCCAGTGGGGTGAAGTGAATGAAATGTTCTTACAAATTGAGTCTTTCCAGTGGTCTGGTCTGCCGCTTCTGCAACCATCGTAGTGCAGTGCAGGTGTTAAATCTTGATTAGTCTGGGACACATGCATGTTGCTGTCAGCATTGGCTTGGTGGATGTTGGCACTGGACCTGCCACGTCATCCACTGGGGGTGGGATAACATGCCCTGGTCACTGGTTCATCATGGATAGTGGTAGATGAAGGGGGTGCGGGGTGGTCAGCAATGGTCTCAGGGACTCCTTTTTTTTTAAAATTTTTTATTTTTCACACCATAAATCACATTAGCCATGATATACACTATTTCTTTTTCACACATATACAGTGACTTTTTCTCCCCCCCCACTCCCTCCTCCCAAGCCACCCCCCGCACCCGCCCCTCTCATCCATTTTAGGTATACAATCTAGGTTGCATTAAGCCAGTCAGACAATGTTGTCATTCAACAAAAATACACCAGAAATTCTACTGAGTCCATTCTTTTCTTTCCTTCTCCTTCCATTAACTTAGGTAATGTTTGTCCCCGGTAGGTTTTCGCTATTGTATTTAATGTAAGGCTCCCATACTTGTTCGAATATTTCAATATTATTTCTTAACCTATATGTTATTTTTTCTAATGGAATACATTTATTCATTTAAATTTAGTAGTTTCTTCCTTTTAATTTGGTTATGTATTCCATTAATATTTAAAGTCATATAGTTCAGCGTAGCCCTTTTATATTTTGTTTATCTTCTCTTTCCGTTTTTCCATCATTACCTTTCCTCCTTTTCCATTTCTGTTTTCTTATTTTCAACTCTTTATAAGACAACATTCCTACAACATCCAACATTTTCCTTATTCTCCTATTTCTATCTTCTTTATCCCCAATCTCCCCTTCCCCTCCTGAGTTGTCCTTTATCCCTTGTCGGACAACCACATCTCCCCTCTCCATTTGGATTTCCGAATCCACTCGCAAGCGTCAACTGATTTTGCAGTGACCGCTATTTCCCCCCACCCAGCCCCCCCCAGAAAAGATTTCACTTTTCATATGTCACAAAGGTCACTCTTTTAATTTCCTCCTTATTCTCTCTATTCCATTACCTTCCCTTATTAATTCTTGTCTATACTATCTATATTTTCCTCTAAGTACAGATACATTCCTGTATGCTCATTGTCTCTATTCACTCTTATACCTCTTTACCCGCATACATATCAATCGTGATCATTTTTACTCTCATTACCCGTCTTCATCCCTCAGTCTATTTTTGTCTTTACCCACATACATATCAATCGTGATCATTTTTACTCTCATTACCCGCCTTCATCCCTCAGTCTATTTTTGTAATTGTTCTGCAAATTTTCGTGCTTCTTCTGGATCCGAGAATAGTCTGTTTTGTTGTCCTGGAATAAATATTTTCAATACCGCTGGATGCTTTAGTATAAATTTATACCCTTTCTTCCATAAAATCGCCTTTGCTGTATTGAACTCTTTTCTCTTCTTTAGGAGTTCAAAACTTATATCTGGATAAATGAAGATTTTTTGCCCTTTATACTCCAGTAGTTTGTTGCCCTCTCTTACTTTTTCCATTGTCTTCTCCAGTACCTTTTCTCTTGTAGTATATCTTAGGAATTTTACTAAAATAGATCTTGGTTTTTGTTGTGGTTGTGGTTTAGAGGCCAATACTCTATGTGCCCTTTCTATTTCCATTTCTTGTTGTAGTTCTGGACATCCTAGGGTCTTAGGGATCCACTCTTTTATAAACTCCCTCATATTCTTGCCTTCTTCATCTTCCTTAAGGCCCACTATCTTTATGTTATTTCTTCTGTTATAATTTTCCATTATATCTATTTTTTGAGCTAACAGTTCTTGTATCTCTATAGTTTTTTTATTAGATTCCTCCAATTTCTTTTTTAAGTCTTCTACCTCCATTTCTGCTGCTACTGCCCGCTCTTCCATCTTGTCCATTTTCTTTCCCATTTCTGTTAAGGTCATCTCTATTTTATTTATTTTCTCTTCTGTGTTGTTTATTCTTCTTCTTAAATCCTTAAATTCCTGTGTTTGCCATTCTTTAAATGACTCCATGTATCCTTTAATAAGAGCAAGTATATCCTTTATCTTGCCTTTCTTTTCTTCTTCTATTTCACTGTGCTCTTCCTCTTCCTCTTCTTCTTCCTCTGGGTTGGCCATCTGCTGTTTCTTTGTTGCCCTTCTCTTCTCTTCTTTCTTGTTTTCATTGTCTTCTGTGGTCTCCTCTTGCTGCAGGTGCTCTGCAGCTGTCGTTGCCGGCTGTGGAGATCGACTCCCCAGCTGGTCCCCCCTCCCGTCAGTGTGTTTTTTTTCATGCGCGGTTGCGCACTTTTACTCGGCTCTGCGAGCCATTTTTGTAGTCCATTATTTACCGACCTGAGGGAGCGGGTTTCTCTCTCCGCAGCGGGCCTCTTCGAACAGGTAAGGCCTTCACCTTTTTCCTCCGTTGTCTTCTCTTCCTCTCTTCTTACCGTTGCTTTCGATTTTTCTTTTTTTGTCGCCACCTTCTTTCCACCTTTATACTCACTTTTCTGTAACTTTTATTTCTGTGCCTTTGTGTTTTCCTTTGTTTTTCCCGACTTTTCTGGAGAGGGCTGGAGTTCACTGTCCGGGCACTACTCCATCACGTGACTCCTCGGTCTCAGGGACTCCTGAGGGCACCACCGTGTCCTCGCGCCCATTAGTGTATGCCATGTGGACATATTGGGGGTTGGTGTGGAGGGGATAGACCCTTTCGACCAGTGGGTCAAACTTAGGGCTCCTCATGTGCTTCCAGAGTAGGACCAGCACTGGGCACATCAGCCAGGCCAGCGGAGTGGTCCCTGAAGCGGACTTCTTGGGGAAGGAAGTCATTGGTGGTGGTACATAAGAGCGAACGGGGAGGACATCTTGCCAGTGGGAGACTGGAAGGCCTCTAGATCTCAGGGCTAGAGGATGGCCTTCTAGACAGTAGCATTCTCCCTTTTCACCTGCCTGTTCCCTGTAGCTGGAGGTCCAGCTCGTGGCGATGCCTCTGACGCAGCTCGTCACTCACAAAATAGGGCCCTGGTCACTATGGATATAGCAGGGATACTCGAACAGGGTGGAGAGATTGCACATGGCCTTGATAACTGTGGCAGTGGTCATGTATGTCTGGGCAGGGGGTGGTGAATGGGAAGCATTAGTATTCATCAATGATGTTGAGGAAGTACAAATTGTGGTCAGAGGAGGGGAGGGCCCCTTAAAATCAATGCTCAGGCTTTCAAAGGGGTGGGTAGCCTTTATTTGATGCGCTCTTGTCTGGTCGATAAAAGTGCGGTTTGCACTCTGCACAGGCCTGGCAATTTCTGGTCAAGGTCCTTATCTCCTCAATGGAGTAAGGTAGATTGCAGGCTTTAATAAAGTGGAAGAACCTGGTGACCCCAGGTGGCAGAAGTCATTGTGGAGGGCTTGTAACTGGCCTATTTGTTCGCTGGCACATGATCCGCGGCATAGGACATCTGGAGGATCATTTGAGTTTCCCTGGGCCGGTACAAGATGGAAAGTTCGATTCTCCACCTCAATAACTTGTCGTTTTTGATTTTACCTCACTGCTGGTTATTGAACAAGGTAAATCGTTTGCCAGTAAGGTAGTGTCTCCAGTGCTATTCCGCCTTGACAATGGCCTGGGCCTCCATTTCGACAGAGGAGTGTCGAATTTCGGAGCCCTGGAGGGTGTGGGAAAAAAAGGTTATGGTGAAAGATGGCAGCCAGGGTGAAGTTGGACGCACTGCTCTCCACCTGGAATGGGTGGATTCATCCACCACATGAATCGCGGCCTTGACAATGTCCGCTTTGATGCAGCTGAAAGTCGCACAGATCTCTGACGTCAGGGGAAAGGAAGTGGATTTGATGAGGGGGTGGGCCTTTTCTGCATAATTGGGGACCCACTGGACATAGTAGGAGAAGAAGCCCAGGCATCTTTTCTGAGCCTTGAGGCTGTGGGGAAGGGGGAATTCCAAAAGAGGGTACATAAGGTCGGGATCTGGGCCAATGACTCCGTCCTCTATGATGCAGCCAACGACAGTGAGGCGCGTTGTGCAAAACACACACTTATTGGATGTAAGGTTAAGGAGTTTGGGGGTCTGGAGAAATTTTTGGAGATTGGCGTCATGATCCTGTGTGTCACGGCCACAAATGGTGACTTTGTCCAGATATCGGAATTTGGCTTGCAGCTCATACTGGTCCACCATGCAGTCCATCTCCCACTGGAAGACCGAGACCCTGTTGGTGACGCTGAAGGGAACCCTTAGGAAGTTGCTGAGGTGGCCATCTGCCTCAAAGGGAAGGTATTGGCAGTTCTCTGGGCGGATAGGGAGCTGGTGATATGATGACTTCGGTGGAGAATACCTGGTATTGGGCGATTTGATTCACCATGTGGATATGCGGGGAAGGTTTACGCGTCCAAATGTGTATATCCCTTAATAGACTGACTGTGGTCAATGACCATTCTGTGTTTTTCCCCATTCTTTACTACCCCCACTTGGGCTCTCCAGGGGCTGGTGCTGGCTTCAATGATCCCCTTGTTCAGTAGCCGCTGTACCTCCAACTTAATAAAGGCCCTGCCCCGGCACTGTATTGCCTATGGGTTACAGTCAGGAGTGAGGTTAGCGAACAGCATTGGGGGGATGAGCTTGAGGGTTGAAATGCCGCAGGTCCTGCATGGTGGGAAATCGCGGGTTGCTGGCTGGAAATGATGGGAGGAGAGGCTGAGGGGATTTCTGCGGGTGAAGTGCAGTGGGCAGTTTAAAAACTGCTAGTTACAGGCAGTGGGGGGGGGGGGGGGCCCATTGTACTCCATCGTCACACTCTAAGGTGGCATTGAAGTTCTAGCCCCAGCATCACAGCAGCGCAAAGCTGCAGCACCATGAGGGGTTTAAAGTCTTTGTAGTCTGCGCCCCATACAGTCAGAGTCACTCTGCAGTAGCCACAGACATCTGCTGTTTGGAACTTGGAGGCTTTGTGATTTTCTGGCCTTATCATGAGGGAGTAGCGGTACACAGCGTCAGGGTGGATGAAGCTCTCCCGTGCTCCCCACTGTCGAACAGGCAGCTCATCACGTGACCATTTGCCCTGACATCCATCATCGATCTGGTGAGTTGGTGAGTGCTTCGTTGATCTGGCAGGATGGAGCCCAGTGTTGAGCCACAGGCGGCTCCATGGATACAGTTTAGGCGTTCAGTTCCAAGATGGCGGCCCCCATAGTCCGCACGTGGCGCTGCTGGGTTTGGAAGATGGCGGTGCCCCAGGTAGCAGTCCCCTTGGCCCGCACGTGGTGCTGCTAGGTTCAGAGGGCAACTCTGATTTGCACACCTTTGCATAATGTCCTTTTTTCCCACCGCTAGAGCAAACTGTGTCTTTTGCTGGGCAGCGTATCGTCAGGTGTTTGTGCAGGCCACAGACGTAGCACCTCAGGTGCTCGCGGAGTACTGCAGCCATGGTTGGGTTGCTTGCAGGATGTGGTGATGTTCCATAGGCTTGCGGCCCTCCCATTTCCAAAGATGGCGGCACTTGTGGTAACCATGAGGTGGCCGCGGTTTTTAGCTGAGAATGAATCCATGTTTTGGAGGGCCGTCTCTGGCAAGTCCCGCTGGCTGCCTTCTGTAAGTTGAGCTTACCCTGCAACGGGCTCTGCTGGAGGTAGCTGGATCTTATGCCTATGACATAGGCATCTCTGATCAAGTCCTCCATATTCACCTCGGTTGTCACTGCCTTTCAGTCTCAGGCCTGTCCATGAGCTTGCAGGGCCCGAAGGTACTCAGTGCTTGATTCCCTGGGTCACTGTTTTCAGGTAGCCAGGAGGTGCCTAGCGTAGACCTCATTTTCTTTCCTCTGGCACGGGCTTCTCAGTATGTCCATCATCGCTGGGTACGACTTGGCATCCCTGATCATTGCGTAGACCAGGGGCCCGACCCAGAAACACAGCATTTGCAGCCTGTCATCCTCTGATTGACCAATCGTAAAGGAGGCCTGCAGGAACGCTTCAAAGCAACACAGCCAGAGTTGGAAGATGTTGGATGCATCAGGCGAGGTCCAACTTTTCTGGCTTCAGAATCTGCTCCATTACCAAAAAACACTGTTGTGAATAAAACTGATGCGCCTTCAATAACTTCGAAGACTAGAAGTCGGAGAGAAACTGATCGGCTTTTATTCACTGGAGGAGCGTCCATGCCGGCCGACTGACCTGGACTGAGGAGGGGGCTGTGACACAGTCACCTTTATTGAGGGGTCAGTGGGAGGAGCCTCTGGCAAATTCAGCAAGGGGGTGTGTCCTAACAGAGCCAAAGATAGTAACAATTTTTGTTAACTCCCAGACGTCATTCAGAAAACGAGGCCTGTGCATAAAGGAAACATCCCACATTAAAACAACATTGAACCGTGGACACATTTGAAAAATGTTGTGTGAAATTAGCTCTGAGATTGAGTTGCTGATTGGTTCAGATGTACCAAAAGCTCTGGAACCACTAGATATGATAAAGAGTGTGGGAGATGGAACTTATTCAATCAAAACTCTGCTTGGTTGGACGATTAATGGACCATTAGGAGGAAGAAAAGATGTTCAAAATCAGTTGGCTGTAAGTGACAACAGTGTTTCCAGAATGACTTTCCTTAATGCCTCAGGGATGACCAAGAACCTTCAAAGGTGTGGTGATATGTTTCCTCTATTGTATATAGTTATTGTTGACTACTGTATATATGGAGCTAGCCCGCCCACTGATGATTCATACCCTATGACTCCTCCCCCATGGTCCTGGGCCATAAAGGTTGAGCCACCTCTCCCTTCCCTCCATTTCTATACCTGGATCTGGGCCAGCAAGGTTCTTCTGTACATTAAAGCCTATTGTTCCCCCTGCCTAGTCTTTGTGGTTACTGGTAGTGCCCAACAATTTAATGTATAGAAATGATCTCTCTGGTAATGGAAAAATTGCTGCACCCCAATCGACCGGAAGTGGACCCCCAACTCCCAGGAGCATCTGAACTTTATGAGCAGTGGATCAGCTGCTTTAGTAATTTCCTCAAGGCCGCTGCCGATCTGGTCGACTCTGACGAAAGAAGCTCAAGGTTCTGCCAGCAAGAATCGGCCAGAGAATCAGGAGCTGCGCTACTCCGGGCCCTCTATAAACTGAGGATCGACAACACCTACTCGTGCTATCTCCTGGCTTCCTGAAAGCAGCAGCCCGGTGAGTCGGCTGGGGAAAGACTGTGGGAGTGGTTCCATGGCTACAGCGCTGAGGACATGGCGTTTATCCGGACTGAGGTTCAGTGACTCCTGGCAGAGGGGATCATCACCCCAAGTACCAGCTCGTGGAGAGCCAAGGTTCTGGTGGTCAGGGGTGGGAGCAAGCCATGGATGGTAATTAACTACAGTCAAACTATCATCCGTTTCGCCCAGCTGGACGCTTATCCCCTTCCCCAGATAGCTGACGGATGGTCAACAAGGTCGCGCAATATCAAGTATTCTTGACCATTGACCTCAAGTCGACCTATCACCAGCTTCCCCTCCGCCCCAGCGACCATATCTTCAAAGGGTTTGAGGCCGACGGGAAACTCTTTCATTTTCTTTGGGCCCCCTTTGGTGTCACCAATGGTGTCTCCGCATTCCAAAGGATGATGGACCAGATGGTGGAGGAGCATAGCCCGGCAGCGACGTTTCCCTATTTAGATAATGTCACCATCTGCGGCCATGATCAGCAAGACCACAAGGCTAACCTTGCTAAATTTCTGCGGACTGCAAAGCCCCTTAATCTCACATTTTTCTTTGGCTTGGCTTCGCGGACGAAGATTTATGGAGGGGATAAAAGTCCACGTCAGCTGCAGGCTCGTTTGTGGCTGACAAGTCCGATGCGGGACAGGCAGACACGGTTGCAGCGGCTGCAGGGGAAAATTGGTTGGTTGGGGTTGGGTGTTGGGTTTTTCCTCCTTTGCCTTTTGTCAGTGAGGTGGGCTCTGCGGTCTTCTTCAAAGTAGGTTGCTGCCCGCCAAACTGTGAGGCGCCAAGATGCACGGTTTGAGGCGATATCAGCCCACTGGCGGTGGTCAATGTGGCAGGCACCAAGAGATTTCTTTAGGCAGTCCTTGTACCTTTTCTTTGGTGCACCTCTGTCACGGTGGCCAGTGGAGAGCTCGCCATATAACACGATCTTGGGAAGGCGATGGTCCTCCATTCTGGAGACGTGACCCACCCAGCGCAGCTGGATCTTCAGCAGCGTGGACTCGATGCTGTCGACCTCTGCCATCTCGATGACTTCGACGTTAGGGATGATAATCTCACATACAATAAAGACAAATGTGTCTTTAATACTAATCGCCTGGCATTCCTAGTATGTGTCGTGGTACATGGTGTCATTTCCCCGGACCCCGACCACATGCGGCCCTTTATGGAGCTCCCAGTCCCGAACACCCTGAAACCAATGAAGAGGTGACTGGGGCTGTGCTCCTACTATGCACAATGGGTGCCCAACTACACCGATAAGGCCCACCCCCTCATTAAGTAACAACTTTCCCATTATCGGCGGAGGCGCAGGCTGCATTCCATCTCATCCAAGGGGACATCACAAAGGCCACGATGCATCTATCTCCTTCCAGGTGGAGAGCGATGCCTCCGAGTTCATGCTGGCCGCCACACTCAACCAGGCAGGCAGGCCAGTAGCATTTTTTTCAAATGCCCTTCAGGCCCTGAGACACAGCACTCCTTGGTCGAGAAGGAGGGGCAGGCGATTGTTGAGGCGGTGCACCGTTGGCACCACTACTTAGCAGTAAAAGATTTACCCTGCTGAAGGACCAGCGGGCCATCACCTTCATGTTCAACACAAAGCAGTGGGATAAAGTTAAAAATGACAAGATCCTCAGGTGGAGAATTGAGCTCTCCACCTACAACTATGATATCTTGTACTGGCCAGGTAAACTCAATAATCTGCCTGATGCTCTATCCCGGGGGACATGTGCCAGTGTGCACCTCAACCATCTCCAAGCCCTACACAACACCCTTTACCATCCCAAAGCTATGAGACTGTTGCACTTCATCAAGACTCGGAACCTCCCGTACTCTGACGAGGATGTCAGGTCCATGACCAGATGCTGTCGGGTCTGCGCTGAATGCAAGCCGCAGTTCTACAGGCCCGAAAAGGCTCGCCTCATAAAGCCCACTCGTCCTTTTAAACGACTGAGTGTTGATTTCAAGGGCCCCCTCCCCTCGTCCAACAGGAACATTTATTTCCTGAATGTAATTGGCGAGTACTCCCGGTTACCTTTTGCCATTCCATGTCCGGATATGATCTCGGCCATTGTGATAAAGGCACTACGCAGTATCTTCACTCTGTTCGGGTACTCCGACTGCATCCACAGCAATTGGGAGACCTCGTTCATGAGTGAGGAGCTGCGGCAGTACTTTCTGGCAAGAGGCATAGCCACCAGTAGGACCACCAGTTATAACCCCAGGGGTAACGGCCAGGTGGAGAGGGAATATGCCACCGTTTGGAAGGCTGTGCTCCTGGCCCTGAAGTCCGGGGACCTGCCAGTGTCTTGTTGGCATGACGTCCTGCCAGAGGCATTACACACCATCCCGTCCCTCCTGTGCACTGCTACAAACACTACCCCGCATGATCACATGTTTACCTTCCCCAGGAAGTCGGTGAATGAGCCCTTAGTGCCCTCCTGGTTGGTGACACCAGGCCCAGTCTTGCTCCAGAGACACATGAGGGGCCATAAGACTGACCCATTGGTCGAGGAGGTACACCTCATCCATGCTAACCCTCAGTATGTTTTTGTGAGGTACCCCAACGGCCATGAGGATACAGTACCTGTCTAGGATCTGGTGCATGCCAGAGAACTTGGAACCGCTCCATACACCCCTGACCACCCAGAGTTTATCACCACCCCATGGGACTCACTGTTAGGGCCAGACTCGCCTGGGATACCACCCCTCCGCGGTCCTCACTGCAATGGGGCTGGCTCCCCTCAGGACCCTGACCCCCTCCTTCCCATACCACTTCTGACATCACCCCAACACAGACAGCACCCACCCCACGTAGTCAAACGGAGACCCCGTCTCTTGACACTCTCCCGGAGTCTTTCTCAGCAGCAATCAACACAGTGATTCCAAAAAAAGGCAGGGATCCATTGAATCCTGCCTCAGATAGACCCACCTCCTTATAAAATCATTGCAAAAGCATTGGCAGAATATTTGCCGAAATTAACAAATTCAAATCAAGCTGGATTTGTAGAAAGAGGACAATCAGCAAACTACGTGACTAAATTGCTTAATATGGCAAATTCGGGGGTGGATCCAGGGGTGGCCGTTGACGAGGCCTTTGACAGATTGGAGTGGGACTCTCTGTTCAAGGTACTGGAGAAATTTGGATTGGGGCAAAAATTCATTAATTGGGTGAAGGCACTTTACTGTAAATCCCAAGCTAAAATTATTACAAATATCTCCAGTGTTCCCTTGAGCAGAATCAGTAGGCAGGGCTGTCCATTGCCTCCAGCGCTGTTCATACTGGCAATTGAGCCGCCGGTGGAAGCCATTTGGCAAGATCCAGACATAAAAGGGTCCAGGGTTGGCCAGGTGGAACGCAAATTCATCCTTTTTGCTGATGGTGTGTTAATATATTTCGCAGACCCCAAGGGGGGTTATTGGCCAAGCTAAGAACCACACTGGAGGATTATGGGAAGGTCTCGGAGTATAAGGTAAATCTGGACAAAAGTAAGATTACGTCTTTGACGAACGGGGATTATAGACAATATCAACAAAGAAGCCAACTTTTATGGCCGCAAGAAGGCATTCAATATCTGGGGGTAAAAGCAGACAAGATTCATGCAACTTATAAAAACTTAATTATCTTTCTTTGTTCTGGAAGATTGAGGAGGACCTTGCTAGATGGAGAACTCTGCCCATAACACTGGTGGGCAGAGTTAACTGTGTCAGAATGAAGGTGATACAGTATCTTTTTCAGTCGTCACCCAATTTGTTGTCCCAGGGCTTTTTTTAAGATGCTCATTGAATGTGTCAGAAGGTTCCTGTGGAACAGTAAAGTGGCTAGAATCTCCATAGAAAAGTTGATGTGGGACTATAATTTGGGGAGTTTAAAATACCTGATTTCAAAAAAATATTACTGAACAGCCCAAGCAAGGTTTATCACTTCACTCTTTGAGATGCCCACCCCCCCCCCCACCTCCGAACATAATTTGGACTACATACAGTAGGTGAAAAGATAGAAGGAGGGTTTATGTATAAATGGGACAGTAAATTAATTTCAAAGAAAATGGAAAATGGATAACCCCACACTTAAAGCATGTACTTCAAATGTGGCAAAGAATAATTCAATGAATTGGATTGAAGGTGGGGATATCTCCCAAAATGCCCTTAACCCAGAACAACTTAATACCCATGTCTCTGGACAATAAGATCATGGTCACCTGGTGCCAAAAAGGGATTGTTACAAGCAAAGGCAGCTCATGTCATTCAAGCAGTTGAAGAACTAATATGATTTATCTAATAAAAAATTCTTCTGCTATCTGCAAATAAGATCTTTCTTATGGGAAAAATTGGGAGCTTCTATGGTCCTGCCTCGATTTTAATTCAACAGGAGAATGTGTGTAAATTTATCTCTAAAATGTATTCCATATTCCAAAGTGAGGGCCTGAAGCTGGGATTCCACAGGTCAAGGGAGAGATGGGAGTCAGATTTGGACACAAACAATACAGGTTGGTGAAGTACAATTTCTTGCATCAGCCATACCTCACACCACAAAAATTATATAAATCAAAGCCAGAAATCTCAGAAATGTGCTTTAGGTGCGGTGTGGAGGTTGGAACCTTTGTCCACTCCACCTGGCTGTGTACAAAAGTGAGACCCTTCTGGGGGACATTCCAAAACAAATTACAAAAGTGGATTTTCCACAGGATCTGGAGTTGTACCTTCTGGGAGACATTGGGAAAGTGAATTTTAGAATGTCCAAAGACCAAATTTTGTTTGTGAAGGTTGACTTGACAGTAGCCAGGAAGTGTATAGCGGTTTTGTGGAAGTCCAACTCCCAGCTAAAAACCACACGATGGAATGTGGAAATGCAGAGTTGCATTCCCCAGGAGAAAATCCTGTATAATCTAAGGTGGAAACATGGCACATTTGTCAGAGTATAATATCTTGACACAAAGATTGATTAACTCCCCCCCCCACCCACACCAAAATAGGAGTATTGTAGCAATCTGTCTCAGCAGGGAAATGAGAGTGATCAAGGAAATGGGTCATGACACAGGCGACGTAGTTTTTCAGTTTCAATTTGAATTTTTTTAAAATTTATTTTAAATTTAAATTATTTTGTTCTTTTTAATTTCTTATCCTCTGTTTCTTAGCCTTTCTGATTGTTTTTATCCTAAGGTTTTTACTGGGTTTCTGTAAGAGTCTTTGACCCCACCGGAATTTGAATTGATGTCATTTAATTGACTGTATTTTCAATTGGATGAGGATGGGGGGAGGGTTGGGGAGGTGGAGGGGATTAAATACGGACTCTGAATGTTAAAAAATATTATATCGTTTGTTTGAATCTTATGAGTCTATGAAAATCAAAATAAATATTTTTAAAAAGCAGAGCTGGGGCTTTTCTCTTGGGAGCATAGAAGGATGAAAGGATTCTGTGACCATGTAGATGGCCAACACCTTTTTCCTGGGGAGGGGTGAGGAGAGGGGGTGAGTGGGCATAGCAAACACCGGATGACACCTGTAGAAGGTGAGGGAAGGAATGTTTAGGGGAGACGTTTTTTGCGCAGAGTTGTGAAATGCATTGCCTGAGGTGGTAGAGGAGGCTGGCACAGTACGAACGTTAAAAGACTCTTAGACCAGCAAATGGACACAAAACTTTGGGGCCCGCAGGCCATAAAGCTGCACTACACAGGTAGAGCCTGACTTATGATAGGGTTCTGTTCCGAGACTTGTTGTATAACTTGAAATTATCGGAAGTTGAAGCAATACCTCACTCTACCATTTTTTTTTAATTAAAATTTAATTTTAACCAAATAACAATTTACAGTACGGAAACAGGCATTATCTGATACCTGCAATGGCAGGAATGACTAATGAGGAAAGATGGCGCAAATTGGGATTGTACTCGCTGGAGTTTAGAAGATTGAGAGGGGATCTCATAGAGACCTATAAAATTCTGGCAGGACTGGACAGAATGGATGCAGATGGGATGTTTCCAAGGATGGGAAAATCCAGAACCCGGGGCCATGGTTTGAGGATAATAGGCAAACCATTTAGGACCGAGATGAGAAGGAATTTCTTGACCCAGAGGGTGGTGAATCGGTGGAATTCATTGCCACAGAGGGCAGTAGAGGCAGGTTCATTAAATCTATTTAAGAGGGAATTAGATCTATTTCTTCAGTATTAAAGGTTACGGAGAGAAGGCGGGGACGGGGTACTGAACTTTAAGATCAGCCATGATCTCGTTGAATGGTGGAGCAGGCTCGAAGGGCCGAATGACCTACTCCTGCTCCTATCTTCTATGTTTCTATGTTTCTATCGTCCCTTCTAGTCCACACCGATCCACTAGTCCCACCTACCCTCTCCCTCACCCATAACCCTCCAACCCCCTCACATCCAATGTACTCATCTAAGCCTCCTCTTAAATGTTGATCCTGAAAACTTTTATTATAACACATTTTAAACTGAAAAAATTACTGCAATGCACTCTACTGTTTTTTTAATTTGCATTTTAATTAGACGCTGAAAATTAGACAAATTGACGCCAAGCAATTTGACGTGACGCAAATTTGACGCGATGTGAATTTTATGCGACATGAATTTTACGTGACCTGAATTTTACGTGGACCTGATGCGAATTTTACACAAAGTGATGCAAATCTTTATGCAACGCGATCACGCGACTCGACTCTGGCGCGATGCGATTTTGACACGATGCAAATTTGAAATGATGCCTGGTTTGCAGTACGGTACTATACAGAGCACTTGTGACTGCTAGCATATGCTGAACGCCACACTTGTGCTTTGCTGCAGTTGTCCATCAGGGTACAGCAAGTGCTGGGAAACATCTTAACTTGAAACCAAAAGTACGGGACGCCATAAGTTGGGTCCTATTGCCCAGAGGTCAATGACGAGAGGAGTTTCTGTTCTGGGACCCCTGTTCTTTGTGATTTTTATAAATGACCTGGATGAAAAGGCAGAAGGATGGATCAGTAAGTTTGCAGATTATATGAA
This sequence comes from Narcine bancroftii, assembly GCF_036971445.1. NCBI lineage: Eukaryota > Metazoa > Chordata > Chondrichthyes > Torpediniformes > Narcinidae > Narcine > Narcine bancroftii. Next base: position 74,156,062 of record NC_091481.1, read on the forward strand.
AGTTGGAGGAGTTGTGGTGATGAAGGGTGTTGCAGGTTGCAACACAATACAGACAAGATGTAGAGTTGGGCAGGAAATTTTCTGAGAGAATTCAATCCAGGTATGTGTGAGGTGATGTAATTTGGAAGGACAAATGTGAAGGCAGAGTACATCGTTTATGGTCAGAGGGACCTTGTGATCCAAATCCATAGATCCATGTACGTTGATGGGATAGTTAAAAATGCCTATGGGATGCTGGGCTTCATTAATAGGGGGGGGGGGGATTGTGTTTATGAGTCGTGAGGTAACGTTGCAACTCTATAACTCTCTGGTGAGACCACATTTGGAATATTGTGTTCAGTTCTGGTCACCTCATTACAGGAAGGATGTGGAAGCTATGGAGTGGGTGCAGAGGAGATTCACCAGGATGTTGCCTGGATTGGAGAATGTGTCCTATGAGCCAAGGTTAGCAGAGCTGGGACTTTTCTCTTTGGAGTGAAGGTTGAGAGGAGACTTAAAAGAGGTCTACCAGCTTATGACAGGCATAGATAGATGGCCAGTGCCTGTTTCCCAGGGCAGAGGTAGGTAGCATACACCAGAGGACATCTGTACAAAGTGACTAGAGGGAAGTTTAGGGGAGATGTCAGAGTAAGTTTTTCACACAGAGAGATGCCTGGAATGCCCTGCCAGAGGTGGTGGTGGAGGCTGGAACAATAGAGTCATTTAAGAGACTCTTAGACGGGCACATGGATGAAAAGAAAATAGAGGATTATGAGGTAGGGGGGGTTCAGGGTTTTATTTGGGTAGATAGGTTGGCACAACATTGTGGGCCGGTGGGCCTCTACTGTGCTGTAATGTTCTATGTTCTATTACCAATTGGCAAATCATTCTCCATTATGAAACAGTGCATTATCTTTTCAAGAAATCATCAATTTAAAAGTGTTTCAATGTTTCTTTTTATTTATCAAGCCTGAAGATGGTGATTGTTAAGTAATATTTCTTGAGCTTAGCTGTTCCAACCTTCATGTTCCAATTCCATACAATGTCAGTCCTTCCGATAGATTTCAGGGTAGCTCCTGTTGCAGCAGTTAGTTTCTCTGTGCATTGGTGACTGAAGAATTGCCTCACTATCCTGAGCCACTGAGGTTGAGGAGATCTCTCGCTCTCTTCACAGCATAGGATAACTTCTATGTCATGGGACATCTGCCAGTCCACCTTGGCTCTCAAATCATTGCTCTGCTCCCTCGCTGGGCTATCATCGTTTGGACTTTCTGGCTGAGTGGAATGTTATTTGCATGAACGAGTCCTGGTCATAGAATGTACAGCATGGAAACAGGCCATTTGGCCCAATGTCCATGCTGACCAAACTGCTCCCATTTGCTTGCATTTGCCCATCCCTCTGAACCTATCCTAGCCATGTCCCTGTCTAACTGTCTTTTGTGTGTTACAATTTTACATTTAAAAAAACAATTAATTTAGACAAAAAGCAGCCCACGAGCCTGTGCCGCCCAATTGACTTACAATCCCCTTACGTTTTGAACGGGGAGTGGAAACCAGAGCTCCCACAGGAAATCCATGCAGACATGAGGAAAATTGTTATGTTTAAATCAAACGTTGTTAGTTAAAATTAAAATGCTTAGAAACAGGATTTACATATGACTATATCAGATGTGGATGGGGACACAATTCTTAAGTTGGTTAATAGCTCTTCGTTATGTCCTCGTATTATTTTTTACAATTTAAAGTGGTACATAGTGTACACATGTGTCTCATTTTTATTCTGATATGAGTCCCTGTTGTGAAAGGTGTAAGAGTGGAGAAGTGTTATTAATTCATATGTTCTGGACATTCTAGTCTAGAAAAATATTGGAGAGAGGTTTACTATACTTTATCACTAAATATTTAAAACTAAATATAGTTTTAACACCGACCCCTTTGGTGGCCCTCGTCGGTACAATGGGAGGAAATGATTCTTCTTTGTCTCTGGTTCAGAGTCATGTTATTTCTTCTGCCTCTGTTTGGTGAGGTGAGCGATTTTATTTAAATGAAAGTCCGCTGCCCTACCTACTCATAATCTGTGGTTGCGTGACGTCATGTCCTGTTTGAACTTGGAAAAGATTCGTTACTCTATTAATAATTCAGGTATAAGATTTCAGACATTAGGGGTGTCATTTATGACTCAGTTTCTAACTTTCATAAAATCAATGCAGCAGAGATGTGGTTTATCAGAAGAACGTGGTAAGGACAGGATAACAAACAAAGTTCTACAGAGAACGAAAGCAAAATGTGCTTGACTTAAAAGAACCAGAAAACAGCCATCAAAATTCTTTGGTCACATTATGAGAAGGGAATCATTAGAACATTTGGTTACAACTGGAAAGCTGGAAGGAAAAAGAAGCAGAGAGAGAATGAAAATGATCGATGTTCATCCATTGTGGTTAGCAACAACTACAATTCAGAAGGTCAGGGGCTGTGATTGGATGGAGAGACATGATTGGCCTTGCCTGACAGCAAGGCACCCGAACGAATGAATCTTACTTTATAATTTCACTTCAATGTAATTTAATTTTCTGGCTTGTACCTTTTCCACGTTCTTTTTTTTTTCTACTTTCATTTTTCGTTTCTTTCTTTTTCAACCTTTTTACTGATTTTATAATAATAAAACATGTAAGCACATGATGTGTATGGAATACACTTTGCACAAGGCTATTAGAATCAGTCCCCATATCACTCATCATTTCTATGCTCTGAATGAAAGAACGATATGAAATATTTTATTATCTATCCCCACCACTTAGACTAGATGGCGAGAAGATTAATTCTCTGCTTCAGAAAAAGAAAACGCGAAAAAAAGAACATAAAATTATCATCAAAATTGTTATTGTTCCTAGAAATCCTGAAAATAGTTCACTAATGGCTTGCACTGCTTTTCTTTGAATATTAATCACATAGAACATCTGGCAGCTCTGTTCGGCGGAGTTGAGTTTTCTCCTTTTATCTTTTCTTTCTTTCTATTTTTTCTTAGTTTTTAAAAAATATACATATATCATTTGGAATATGGATGTGGTTTGGAGATACTGAATTATTTGTGCAATTATGCTCATCATGTCAATGGATTATATTTTTTGTATCTTTATTAAAATCAATAAAAATGGTTTAAAAAGGAAGACATGGGGAGAACATACAAACACCTTACAGACAGCACGATAAAAGTCTTGTGCTAACCATGGCGCCACACCCGCCCCCCCCCCACCACTAGCACCTCCTCTGGCAGCTTGTTCCACACCTCCACCACCCTCTGTGTGCATCCACATATGCTTTCGCGCATGCGTGCGTGTGTGTATGTGGGTCTTTGTGGTGTTACAAGCCCAGAGGACCCCAAAACCCAGCAGCAATAGATATTCATCAAGACAAATGGTTACTTAAACAAAAGTTGCTTTTAATTATTTTAAACATGAAAACACAATCAAACTTTATCTTATCTATTATTAACTCAACTAACATAACTTAGCCCCCTTCTAATTCTAAGTGCATGTGTGTGTAATGTATGTGTGTAAGTTCAAAAAAGTTATTTGGTTCAGAGTCCAATCTCACTTCTCATTCCTTCAAGTTTACTGGTTGCAGGCAATTCTTAGACTGTGCACTGAATTTAACATTTGTAAAGTTCACCAGGCTTTGGTGCTCGAAAGGTAAATGGTTACCTCTCAGAAAGGTTCTTGATGGTTTTCAGAGAGAGATGTGTTGTTCCAGGACATCCACAACTGATGTACTTCCATCAGTCTTTCTGACGAAACTTGCCCCATCAGGGTTCTCCAGGTGATTACCTCTTTCTTTGAGGTCACCACAAAGTTCCTTTCTGTTTTGCTTATTCCAAGTGAAACATTAGACAGCCAGTCCTCCCCTCTTGCATGAACCACAAGGGCTTCGACCAGACTGACTTCAAAAAGCTTGCCAGCTTGTCCTGTTTCAGTCCCAGCAACTTCTTCCTGGTTGTAACACTGCCAAGTGTTCGCTGTGTGTGTGTCTCTCTCTCACACACTGAGACTGAGAGAAAGCCTGTTTGACTCTCTCTGCTAACAAAACCACATGACCCTCTTACAACAACAAATCCTCCTTTCAGACAGCAGTGACTCTTTCATCTGTTGCCTTGGTAAACAATAACAATAGCTCTTCAAAGCTCTTGCAAAAAGGTATGAGAAGCCACTATGTCTCCAGTATTTCAGATAAGATCTGTTTTAAAGTGTTTGTATGCGACCTACTCTAACAAACCTTTCCCAATTTATCTCCTAAAATAATTTCCATATACTCTGTCACAGTGGGTACTTGTATACATATGTGTGTTTGCATTTGTGTGTGTGGGAGTACGTGTACACACATGCATGTGCATACATGTGAGTGAGTGTGCACACACATGTACATGGTGTGTACAGGTGCACATGTGTGTGTGTGCATGTATGTGTGCATGTGTATATGTGTATGTGCGCATGTGTGCAAGTATATGTACGTTCATGCATGCGCGCGTGCGTGCGTGTGTGTGTGTGTGTGTGTGTGTGTGTGTGTGTGTGTGTGTGTGTGCGTGTGTCTGGGCATATCAATATCTGCATCTGTTTATGTCCATATCTGGTGGTTATGAACATCATATCCCAGCATCTACAACATTACAGGTACAAGCATCATGTCAGGCACGATATGCCTTCCAGTCTTGTCCATATCTTGTCTCCTAGGGCTTTCAGTCAAGTAGAACCCTTTTGATCAATGTCTCCACACAGGCAAGCTTCTGGCTACCTCACAGCATTCAGTCATAGAGTGATAGCACATGGGTACCAATCCTTTGACCCATCAAGTCCCTACCAACATTGAACACCCAATCACACACCTTCATTAACATTCACATCAGTTCTACCTTTGACCTACATAACAGGGGCACCTGATAGCAACCCCACCACATCTTTGGAATGGGAGAACTAGAACACCCAGGTGGGAGTCACACAGAGAACATGCAAACTCCACACAGATAGTGGCAGAGGTCAGGATCGAAGCTGGATCCTCGGATCTGTGATGCAGCAGCTCTCTAAGATGTGCCACACTCCCATGCACTGGTCAAACTGTGTTCTTGGTCAGGAAAGTGGGAGGGCCACTCGAGAGTTTCTTCCTGAATCCTGTGTATCTAAGTTTGGTGAACGTCTTCCTCAGGTCCTTCTTGGCATTGTCACTGACCAATACATAAAGGATAGGGTCCACTGCGCTATTGAGGCTCGACAGGGCCAGGGAAATATTGAAGTAGAGAAGAATCTTGCGTTCAAAGTGACATGTGCAGGTCATCAGGGAGAAGTTGATGGTCCTGAACAAGAGGATGATGTGGTAAGGTCCAAAGCAGATGAGGAAAATGATGATGACTGATACAGAAAGTTGCTTCACTTTAGCCTTCTGCTCAGGTTGAAGGGTCAAGCTCTTCCTGATGCCTTTGAAAATCCGCTGGTAGGAAACTATCAAGACCAGAAGCGGAAGCAGGAAGCCGATGGAAAACCGGAGGTAGTTGGCCGTGGCCACTGGTTTGACGAGGGGGATGTGCTCAAAGCACGTGCTGGAGGGCATGTCGGGAAGGCTGTCACTGAAGGTGGCGCAGATGATGAGGAGGTGTAAGGTGAAGACCAACAGGAATACGAGGACGCTGACCTTTACGGCCACACTGGGCTGGCGAAGTCCCTGCGACTTCATTGGGTAGACAACGGCGAGGTAGCGATCCACTGAGATGCAGCAGAGTAGCAGAATGCTGATGTAGATATTGGAGTAGAAGATAAAGCCCGCAAGATAGCAGCCTGCCTTGCCCAGCATCCACTTGTGGTGGTTGGAGTAGTAGATGACCCACAGTGGGATGGTCAGCGTGTAGAGGAGATCGGAGATGGTCAGGCTCAGCAGGTAAATCCCGAGGACGTTTCTTTGCTTGACTTGTAAGATAATCGGCCAGAGGGTCAGACAATTCATTGTCATGCTGACAGCAAAGGTGATACTGTACATAATCGCCAGTGGAATACTATTCTCCCCAAACTTAATTCCACACAGGGTCTCATTACACCAGAGAAGGTCCACATTGGATGATTGGTTCATGCTGAGATCCTTGATGAAACCAACCTGGAAGAGGACAATGACAATGGTTGAAATAATTACGTTCCAAAACTCACAAAAGGAAAGTGGTTGCTCTGGAGAGAGTCAAGAGAAGAGTCCTCTGCCCTCTGTCTCTTTCCATCCCTCTCCTTTTGCCTCTATTCAGCACGGTAACAGGCCCTTTTGGCCCATGAGCCCAATTACACCCTAATGACCAACAGCCCAGAAGGTTTTTCTCGAAGGGTGGGAGGAAACTGGAGCGCCCGGAGGAACTCCACACAGACACGGGAAGAAAGTACAAACTCCTAGCAGACAGTGCTGGATTCGAAACCTGGTCACTGGCTCTAACAGCTATGCTAACCGTGTTGCCATGACACCCGTCTCCCCCCGCCCCGCTTTCTTCCAGCTCCCCACCCCCTTCCCCTCCCAATCATTTCTCACCTTTCATCTCTTCTCCCCACCCACCTTTGCTCTTCCTGATAGCTTGTCCTCACTCCCCCTGCCCCTTCCTCCCTCTCCTCCAACCATTTTATTCAGGTGCCTGGCTCAGTCAGAAGGTTGGTGATCGTTTATGTCCTATAGATGCTTCCCGACCTGCTGGGTTTGAGGAAGGTATGGACAGGGTCGATAGAACACGTGCTGTCAGTAAGTACGTTCTCCCCGTGTCTGCATGGGTCTTTCTAGGAGCTCTCATTTCCTCCCGCGTTCCAAACTTACGGGATGGTAGGTTAATGTGGGTGTAATTGGGTGGGATTAAATGGCTAGAATCGGCTTCTACTGTGCTAAAAACATAATTTAAATCCTTTTTTCTTACTGTGGGGTATGAAAAGTTGTTGCAGTCTGCCTGTATCTTTCTGATACATGTTTGGCCACGCCAATGAAGAATTTCAGTACTTGTGTACAGGACAATAAACTCGCATAGTTATCCATGAGAGGCCGCAGGTGCTCGACTGCCACAGAAAGCAAACTGCGGGGGGAACTCAGTGGGTTGAGTAGCATCTGTGGAGGGAAGGGTGCAGGGTCGTGACCCGAAATGCGGACAGCCCGCTTGTCTCCACCGATGCAGCCTGCCTTGCTGGATCTCCTCTGCTCCTTCTGAGGGCAGTTGTGATGAAGGGTCACAGACCTGAAATGTTGAATGATTTCTCTCTCCGTAGATGCTGCCTGGCCTGCCGAGTGTTTCCAACACTTTAAATTTTAAAAATTTAGACAGGCGGTTCGGTAACAGTTCCTTCCGGCCCACGAGCCTGTGCCACCCAATTACTCAATTGGCCTACAACATCCAGTACGTTTTGAAGGGTGGGAGGAATCTAGAGCCCCCTGGAAAAACCCACGCAGACTCAAGGAAAACGTACAGACAGCACGGGATTTGAACCCTGGTCATTGGCGCTGGAGCAGCGTGGCGCTAACCACGCCTGCTAATTTTAATGACAGATTTCTACCATCTGCAGTTTTATTTTCAGAGACCACTGTTCTTTGCCCGTTTAATGTTAATGAATTTGCTCGTTTTATCCCCCTTAATTTTGATCTGGAAGGAAATTTGGATGAATACATGATCTGTTACATACTGTTCATAAAGTGTCTGGCTTCTTCACCAAGTGGCTTACTTTGTAATGTGATTCAAAATACTTTGCAGGTACTGTCTATTCACAGTGTTAAACGGTGAATGCAAAATCATCTTCCTATTCTGGCTTTAACATTCCTGTTTCCTTCTCAACACCTACATTTCTTATAATTACATGATGCCATTGCCAAAAATTCGGTAGGACTACAAACAGTTGGATGGAATGAGTCATCACCACAGACGGGCAAACATTTATACACCACAAACACACGAAGTCTGATGCTTGCTTTCTGATGCAGGGTGTCTGTTTATTTAGCTAATGAGTTTATTATTATGCATCGAAATCCTTACTTTCTGCAACTAATCAATAAGGGTTCAATCAGGATTGAAGGACGTCCACTTAGAACGGAGATGCAGAAGAATTTCTTCAGCCAGAGGGCGGAGAATCTGTGGAATTTTTTGCCACAGGCGGTTGTGGAGATTGGGTCATTTAAGGCAGAGATTGATAGATTCTTGATTAGTCAGGGCATCAAAGGGGAGAAGGCCGGGCAGTGGGGCTGAGTGGGGGAAATGGAATAGCTCCTGATTGAATGATGGGGCAGACTCAATAGGCTGAATGGCCTAGTTCTGCTCCTATGTCTTATGGTCTAAGTCCGACACCACACAGAGCGGAAACACAACACACCCTCGGAGTCCAACTGCTCAGTCCGACTACTGTCAGCTCTGTAAAGGCTTTGAACGGCCCGTTAAAGGATGGGAGTTTCATTTAAAATCCCACGTCCGCAGGGTCTGCGCCCAAGATGGTGGCGCCTCTGATCAGCAGGCAGCAGAATCCAGGGGAGCGGTGGACTGGCACAGGGCTCCAGAAAACGGGGAGACCATCCCCCGTCTGAGAAGGAGAAGCAGAAGAGACAACCCACAGGGACGGTGACCAAGGAGGTGGACCAGTGCGAGGCTTTGAGGCTGAAGGAACCACGCAGGCGGTGACTTGCTGGGTGACTCAAGGTGAGGAGCCCACGGAGGTTTCGGGCTGCTGGCGACTGCGGTCAAGGGACGTGCCAGGCTGCAGACTGGCTGAAGGGGCACCAGGTATCGGAACTGGGATGCGAGGGGGTGCTGAGGGAGCCGAAGGGTTACAAATTGTATCGGAGGTTCGAATCTGGAGCTTGGGCTGCCGACGATTTGGACTGGAAGTCTGTATGGCTGTGGAGGCAGCGGAAGTGCTGGAGGCAAATCTGTGGACACTCTGTGACTCTGGCGGCGGGGTGGGGGGGGGGGGATCTCTCTTTTTGCTTCTCTTTCTCTGACTTCAAGAGGCAATTCAGGCAATTTCTGCCGATGACAAATCTGTCAGCCTTACAGCAGGCAAAAAGCAATTCCATGTAATATGACACCTAATTTCATAAATCTTCGTCCGCGAAGCCAAGCCAAAGAGAAAGAGACATTGACAATAAATTGAATCTTGAATCTTAACTACGAACAAATGCAAACCAAATAATTGAATTAAAAAGACAACAAATATGTAAAAATAGATAAATAATACTCACAGTTATCCCAGTGCAAGGGAAAATGACTGATCCACTGTGACCCAATAATGTATCTGTGGGAATAATAACACCCACATAGTTATGGAAAAATGTGATTAGTCTGGATATTTATCCATGGATGCTCGGTCACTGTTGTGCAGAGGGACTTGGGAGGGCTTGTGCATGAATCGCAAAAAGTTAGGTTGCAGGTGCAGCAGGTTATTAAGAAGGCAAATGGAATGTTGGCCTTCATCGCTAGAGGAATTGAATTCAGGAGTAGGGAGGTAATGTTGCAACTGTATAAGGTACTGGTGTGACCGCACCTGGAGTACTGTGTCCAGTTCTGGTCTCCATATTTGAGGAAGGATATACTGGCTTTGGAGACGATCCAGAGGACGTTTACTAGGTTGATCCCTGGGATGAAGGGGTTGACTTACGATGAAAGATTAAATCGTCTAGGATTGTATTCGCTCGAGTTCAGAAGAATGAGAGGAGATCTTATAGAAACATATAGGATTATGAAGGGTATGGATAGGATAGATGTAGGAAGGTTTTTTGAGCTGGCCGGGGAAACTCAAACGAGAGGACACAGTCTCAAGATTCGGGGGAGTAGATTTAGGACAGAGATGAGGAAAAATAGTTTTTCCCAGAGAATTCTCTCACCAGGTTGAGGCTGCCTCATTAAACATATTTAAAATTCAGTTAGATAAATTTTTACATGATAGAGGAATTAGGGGATATGGGGAGAAGGCAGATAGATGGAGTTAGGTCATAAATTAGATCAGCCATGATCGTATTGAATGGCGGAGCAGGCTCGATGGGCCATTTTTGGCCTACTCCTGTTCCTACTTCCTATGTTCCTATGTTCCTATAACTCGTGCGGAACATCGAGCTCCCATTTAAAATAAGACCAAACTAATAAGAATATCAAATCATATTCTGCCTGGGAAACTTACAAACTAATAGTACAAATACTGAATATCAGGTTACATCTAGGATTCAGTTCCACTATTTTGTTCTGTCCTTCACCCAATCCCATTCTCCCAGCCATTCCAGTACTTGTGAATGAATTGGAATTGATTGTCACGGACATGTTGCAAAATTCGTCGTTTTGTGGCAGCATTACCGGTGTTATAAATTACATTTTAAAAATTAATAAATTAGTGCAAAAGAAGAGAGAGTGAGGCCGTGTCTGTGGTTCATTGTTCATTCAGGAATCTGATGGCAGCGGGGAAGAAGCTGCCCTTGTGCCGCTGAGTGCTCGTCTTCAGGCTCCTGGACCTTTTCTCCCAATGGTAGCGGAGTGAAGAGGGCATGGCCTGGGTGATGAGGGTCTTTGAGGTGTGACAGAGTATATAGAGGTGTTTGGGAGATAAATTGGCAAAGGTTTGTGAGAGTAGGTCACACACAAACACTTTAAAACACAGAATTTTTGCAGGAGCTTTTGCAAGAGACTCGTGATGGACGGTCATTTGCAAAAGGCAACAAATGTAACAACAGGCAGTAGCAGCTCTGTCTGGAAAAGAGCATTTACTGTCTGGAAGGTCGCGTGATCTTGGCAGGCAGAGAGCAGAAAAAAAACAGTCTCTGCTCTCAGAGTTGGAGCAAGTGAGAGAGAGAGAGAGAGAGAGAGAGAGAGAGAGAGAGAGAGAGAGAGAGAGAGAGAGAGAGAGACATCGGTTCCAGAGGGACAAGCTGGCAAGCTTTGGAAGACGACCTGGTCAAAGGAGAGGACTGGATGTCTTTTGTTTCCCTTGGAATAGGAGAAACAGAAAAGAACTCTGTGATGACCTGAAAGAAAGAGGTTATCATCTGGAGAACCCTGAAGGGGGCAAGTTTTGTCAGCAAGACACTGGAGTGGATGATTAAAAAGGAATCTGATGTGGATGTCCTGGAACAAGAAAAACTTTCTCTCTGAGAACCTTTCTGAGCGGTAACCATTTACCTTTCAAGCACCAAAGCCTGGTGAACTTTATTAATGTTAACTTCTGTGCACAGTATAAGCATTGCCTGCAACCAGTGAACTTGCAGGAATGAGAATTGAGATTGGACTGTGAACCAAAGAACGTTGATGAACTTACACACACATTACACACATGTGCGCTTAGAATTAGAAGGGGGTTAAGTAGGTTAAGTAAGTCAATAGAGATAAGTTAAAGCTTGATTCTATTTTCATGTTCAAAGATAATTAAAAGAACTTTTGCTTAAGTAACCCTTTGTCTTGGTGCATATCTATTGCTGCTAGGCTTTGGGGTCCTCTGAACTTGTAACAGAGGATAGGTGCCGCTTTCTTGAGACACTGCCTCTTGTAGGTGCCCTCGACGATAGAGGGAAGAAGCTGTTTCTGTACTGCTGACTGTCCCTTTCACTCATCCTCCCCCGCTGGTCTGCCCTCCACCTCCCAACTGCCCAGTGTCCTATCATGGCCTCTCCCTCAGCCTGGCCCCTTGGCCTCCCCCCCTGACCTTTATGTGCTTGTTGTCACCCCTTCCCACCTTAACCTTGAAAGGGGGTTCTGACCTGAAATGTTGATTGAGGACTTCTCTCTGTGGATGCCTGACCTGCTAAGTGCCCCCACACCGCCCCCCAGATTCTTCTTGTTGGCTCAGACACCAATCACATTCTATTCTCTCCCATTCTCAGAGATCAGGGAAGGTTACAGGGAAAGGGTAAACAAGTTAGGACTTTAATCCCTCGAGCGCAGAAGAATGAGGGGAGATTTGATAAATGTTTACAAAATTATGAGGGGGACAGACAGAGTCAATGTAGGTCGGCTTTTTCCACTGAGGGCCAGTGAGCTACAAACCAGAGGACATGGGTAAAGGGTGAAAGGGGAGAAGTTTAGGGGGAAATTCTTCACCCAGAGAATGGTGAGAGTGTGGAAAGAGCTGCCAGCTGAGGTGGTGAATGCCAGCTCAATTTTAACATTTATGGAGAATTTGAACAGGTGCATGGAAGGGATAGGTATGGAGGGCTATGAACTGGGTGCAGGTCAGTGGGATGAACTACCTCAGCAACCAGGAAATTCATTTACCTGGCATCTACCAATCCCCATAGGTAGCAGATACCAGGCATTTTACAAAATATTGACACATATTTATTTCATGCTACACAAAGCCATTCATCAATCTCACAGCTCCTGCCCCTCACTTCTAGATACTGGCTATCTCCCCCCCACCTTACATTCTCAGCCTCGATGCACCCCTCCACAAATAGTGCCCACTTCATTGAGTTCATCCAGTAGTTTGATTTTAGTTTTGCTCCACAATTAAATCAAATCTATCGGATTGGATAAAAGCAGCATGCAGCCTCTTACGGAAAGAAGAGAACCTTGCTGATCAGTGATTCTAATCCAATCAAACGCATCGCCATCCAATCATAATGCGGTACAACTGGCGTAGCAGACAGCACAATGTCTTTGCAGTGCCAGCGATTGGGTCCAGGGTTCAAATCCCGCGCTGTAAAGAATGTGTATGTTCTCCCCATGTCTGTGTGAGTTTTCCTCAGGGGCTCTGGTTTCCTCCCACCATTCAAAACGTTCTAGGACTGTAGGTTAAGTAGCAGCACATGGACCGAAAGGGCTTGTTACTGTGCTGTATGTCTAAATTTAATTTTTAAAAAAATAGCATAACTCACCCCAAACATCTCCAATCTAAATCGAACCAAGCCAACACATCCCCTGCATAATCACTCAAACCATTCATACTGGTCAATCTAATCCAGCAGTTCTCAACCTTTTTCTTTCCATTCACATCCCACTTTAAGTAATCCCTATGCCATAGGTGCTCTGCGATTAGTAAGGGGTTGCTTAAGGTGGGATGTGGGTGGGAAGAAAAAGTTTTAAAACCCATGTTTTAATCATCCCTCATTGACTCGTTATGTGCACGGTTTCAGAACTCCAAAGGAAATGGGCCAATTACAATATTTCTCAAGCAAAATATTTTAGTAACAATTGGGTCTGGAGCAGTGATTCTCAACCTTCCCTTCCCACTTGCATCCCACCTTACTAATTACAGAGCGCAAGTGGAAAGGAAGAGAACTACTGATAACCCAACCAGGACTAAACCCAACCAGGACTAATCCCATCTCAACCAGCCTCGACCAGGTTACCTTTACCGAACCTAACACAACTCAGCCAAACCAATGTCCCGAAACATTGACTGCCCATTTCCTTGCATGCTGCCCAACCTGTTGATTTCCCCCAACATTTCAGCTTCTGCCCCAATCTTATGGACAGCAGACATATCATAAACCAAACGTCATTGCCATCATTTCACAAAATCTGAATGATGTGAAGAATAATATGCGATGTAAATCTTTTCCTGAAAAAGAAATATTTTAGTTACCTTTTGAAGACTTAAGCTCTGGTGTGGGTCTTGCGTGATGGAATTGATTGTTGCCCCTCTTTGTTGCAGTCACCCTGTCTGGTTTTGCCCACTTGCTGGTGACAGATGGAAAAAGCAGACCTGAGCTCCCTCCTCACCAAGTGTATCGTTAACTGGATCTGAATGACACCTAAACTGAAAACGTTGGCGGCAGGAAGCTCGTAAGGAGAAGGTTTTGTGACCACAAATGACGCACCCTCATGCAGAACAGGAGAGAAAGCCGACACACTCAACAACATTCAGCCACTTCTGCATACATTGTGGTAACATGAGGCAAGTCAATATAAAAGCTATAGACTTTCAATGTGTGACATGTTGACAGACATGCAGGGCAGACAAAGATTCACTTTTAGCAGGAATTGCCCAACACCCCTTACAACCAGAGAAAGAGAAGCAAAAAGGGAGTCCCTGCAGAGCCATTAGCCCCTTTTCCACTGGCACCTTGTCCCAGGAATTGACTGCAACGGAGTCAGTGGAAAAGAATCATTGTCCCAACACTGGTGTCAAATGATGTAATTCCGCCCCAGGGATTAACCCCCCTCTACCCCTACTCATGTCCCTGGTGTTTACTGATGCCGGTGAGCTGATAAAACCAGTGGAAAAGGGGACAGCAGAAAGTCACCAGTTTCCAGTGGAAGGTAGAACACTCCGATCCTCGGGGATGAGGGTGTTCAGTGGAAAAGCAAGTAGTGTCCCATTTTAAGGGTGGCCCAGGGGAAATGGCACCAAGTGCTTCCTATCCCGGGACACTGCATGGCCAATTTACCGGGATGCCCATGGAAAAGGGGCTCCTGAGTGTCTGTGACTTCACCTCCTGCACCTACTGCAGCTTTCAGTCCCGACCACCAGCCACAGTGAAGATGACAAGAGTACTTGTTTTACTGTCTTCCTGGGTGATAGTTGTTCCTCCCTCCCTCCCTTTCCCTCCATCCCTCCCTCCCTTCATTTCTCCCTCCATCCCTCCCTTCATCCCTCCCTCCCAAGCAGTGAATCGTCCCATCTCTTTCTCAGTACTGAGCACTCCTGCAACTGGATTTTCTTCATACTTGATCTCAGATCTATTCCACATGACACCTTATTTTTCTGGGGCATGTGGAAAAGCAATCATGGGGCTCCTTCATTTTCCCCTTTTCTCTTTCCCCTTCTCACTCACTCTCCCCTTTCTCTCCCCTCCCCTCCCCTCTCCTCCTGATCTCTCACTCTGTCTCTCTCTCTTTTGCCCTTCTCCCCCTGACTTCTTATTAGCACAGGGATCAGGGTTTGTGTCTCCGTGGTCAGGGTGATGTGTGCGAGGGTGAGAGGGGGAATTAGTGGGGAGTAGCAGGCATGAGAAAGCTTCCACCTGAGGAGCTGCTGGACAGGACATTAAACCTGCCCTCTCCAGTGGCTGTGGAGTGACCAGTATAATAGGAGAACAGGCAGTTTGTCTCCCACCCTCTGGCGCTCGGGAATCAAGCAACTGAGAAACAGACGATCTTGTCTAAATCATGTCGCTGTTTGTGGGATCTCGCCTTACACACATTGGCTGCCACTTTGCCGCATTAGCTGGACGGCTACATTTCAAAACAAATTCTCTGGTTGCAAAGCTCTCTGGGATTCCTTCAACAAGTCACAATGAGTGTTCCCCTCCTATCTCACACTGAGAATTGTCCTATCCTTGGTGAATGCAGTGAACTGAGATTCACTGGTGGTGTGTTATACTGATGGCTGGCTCCACCCCCTCCTACCCATACGTAACCCTGGTTTCCCACCTAAACCCTGAGCCCCTCTGAAGACCCTACCATCAGTTATAACCTAATAAAAGCGTTTTTCTCCCTCCAGTTGACAGAGATTTTATTTACGCTACAATTTTATTAGCTTATTCCCCAACGAGGAAAGCGCTACTCAAGCCTGGTTTGCTACTGAAAGACCCTCTGTCTCCGATGCGGCTGAGGAGTTCATGTACTGGCTAGACTGCTTCCAAGCCTACCTGAATACGACCAGAGGTGTCTTCCACACCGATGAACTCAGGAGGTCCGCACTCATTTCGAGGGTAAGAATAAAAGGGTATGCAGTCATCAGGGATTGCACTACATATGATGCTGCCATCGAGATGCTGAAGGCTCAGTACCTGAAGTCACAAAACGAGGTCCTGGCGAGGCACTAACTCATTTTACATTGCCAATGGGGGCCAGGAGAAACCATCGACAACTACCTGCTGGATCTGTGGACGCTTGTCAAGAAGTGTAGGCATGAAGTGGTTACGGGCCGTGTTCGTGAAGAAGAATAGATCCGTGACACTAGTCGCGGGGGTCCGCTTGAGGTACATGAGGCAGCGACTGCTCGAGTTGGGTAAGAAGGACCTGGCTAGCCACATCGAACTGGCCAAATCGCTGGAACAGGCCAAGCTTGAGAACGACGACCTCGAAGTCAGTGAGCTCGCTCACCCAGGTCACCCCCTCCAAGGACCGACTGTTCCCACTACCCCTGTCCTAACGGCTGCTGCTTCCCATGCTAGGGAGTACTTTTACCGTGGGAAGAGCCAGCCTGGGTAAAGATGCAGTGTTCCAGCTGTGGCAAGAAAGGACACTGGGCGAGGTTTTACCGCGTGAGGGGAAACCCTGGGAAGTCCGCGGCCTGCACCACTCCCGGATCCAATTCCAGCCCCAAGCTATCCACCCCAAATTATGCTTCAAGTGGCAGAGAGGACACGGCGCAAAAAGGCTCGGCGGCCATCTTGCCACAACTCAGATTCAAAATTGGCATCACCAACGTCAAAGAAGGAAGGAGGGTGGCCATCTTGCCACACAATGAGTTCGGTGCCATCTTACCCACACAGGGCAACAGAGGATGGTGGGGGCCACTTGTGGGAGGAGTATGGTCTCTGGAGTCCTTGCCTCAATGGTTCTGGATCAGGACAGACCTCAGCAGCTCAGCAATTCCATAGTGACCATGAAGGTAAACGGACATTCCACTAAATGCCTAATCGACACAGGCTCTACTGAAAGCTTCATAGATTCACGGACTGGGCAAAAATACAACCTGAAGATGTATCCTTCCAATTACCGTATATTCCTTGCGTCCCATTCACATTCTACATGTATTCAACAACATTGCATCGTACATCTCTCATTTGTGGGAGGAAGGGGAGTTTTGTAAATTTCGCCTTTATATACTTGATGAATTGTATCCTCTGGTGTTGTTGGGTCTGGACTTCCTATGTCACCTTAAAAGTGTGATCTTAGAGAATTATGGTCTCCCCCACTACCTGTAACAGTTCAGAATGGAGGGCCCCTAAAATTTGAAACCATATGCAGCCGATCCACACTGAATATCAATCCCCCCACCGCCCCCACTTCCCGAACCTGTTCTCAGACTGCAAAACTATTGCTACCAAGAGCAGGAGGCTCTTGCACAGTACAGCAGATTAAGATTTTATAAAGTCTGAGACACAACATCTGCTCGACGAAGGTGTCATCGAACCTAGCACCAGCCCGTGGAGAGCGCAAGTGGTAGTGGTAAAAGGGGAAAACAAGTCAAGGCTAGTAATTGACTATAGCCAAACTATTAATTGGTGCACACTCCTGGATGCTTATCCCTTCCCTCGAATTTCAAACATGGTGAATGATATTACACAGTATCAGGTCTATTTGAACATCAGGGAAATGACCAGGTCTTGTCAGGTCTGCAAGGAGTGCAAGCCGCACTTCTACCACCCCACAAAGGCGCACCTGATCAAGTCATCCAAGCCCTTTCAATGGCTCATTGTCGATTTTAAGGGACCTCTCCCCTCCATGAACGGGAACACTGACAAATACTCCCTCTTCTCATTTGCCATTCCATGCCCAGACACATCCACTTTGTCAGTCATAAAGGCCCTAGACTCCATTGTCGCCCTGTTCAGGTATCCCAGATATGTTCATAGCGACCAGGGCTCAGCCATTATGAGTGACTGCTGGTGAGGGACATAGCGTCCACCAGGACTACAAACTACTACCCCCGAGGGAACGGGCAGGTTGAAAAGGAGAACACCACGGTCTGGAAGGCTATCAAACTGGCCCTGGTAAATAGGCTTTCCAGACTTACGCTGGCAGGAAGTCCTCCCTATGGTGATCCATTCAATCCAGTTGCTATTATGTACTACCCCTCACAAGTTCCTATTCACTTTGAAAAAGAAGGTTGGCATTGGGAACTACACTCCCAACCTGGCTCACCACTCCTGGTCCAGTCCTTCTCAGGAAGCGCTTGAGGAGAAGCAAGACTGACCTCCTGATGGAAAGGGTGAAACTGCTCCACACCAATCCCATGTACTCCTACGTGAAATACCCGGATAGCAGGGAGGACACCATCTCCATCAGGGAACTGGCACCTGCCAGAACAGAGGGTCCATTGCCTCAGGTGCCCTGCGAGCCATGGAGCTCATTCCCTTCCATCATCGTTCCGGAGACCAAGTCCACCTCTCCTCCCTCACAAGAGGACCAGGAGACCCAAGGAGTCCAAGGCCCTCCCATGCATAGGCGCTCCACCAAGATCTCCAGACCCCCAGATCACTTAAATTTGTAAATAACTGTATATTTTTTCAAATTCTTTTTCTGAATCAATGCTCTCTGTCTTCATCCAGACCCTAAATTCTGCAGGAACGGATGAATGCAGTGAACTGAGATTCATTGGTGGAGTGTTATACTGATGGCAGGTTCCGTCTCCTGGCTCCGCCCCCATCTACTCATATATAACCCTGGTTTCCTGCCTAAACACTGATCCCTTCTAAAGACCTTACCCTCAATTATAAGCTAATAAAAGTGTATGTTCTCCTTCCAGTCATGAGAGATTTTATTCACACTACAGTGGATTTCTGTCAACATGCATAACTTGTAGTTTGATTGTGTGTACATTATGTATGTTATGTGTGTATTTATGTGTACATATGTGAGATGGTTATGTGTGGGTGTATGTGTATCCATATGTGTATCCGTGTCCATGTCTGTGTGTATCTCAGTGTATGTCTGTGTTTGTGTCTGTGAGTCTATGTCTGTGTGCATGTCTGTGTGTGTGTCTGTGTGCACGTGTCCATGTGTGTGTGTGTGTGTCTGTGTGTGTATGTCTGTGTGTGCATGCGTCTCTGTGTGTGTGTCTGTGTGTGCTCTCCATGCTGTGTGTGTGTCCAAGTGTGTATATGTGTCCATGTGTGTGTCTGTTTGCACATGTCCATGAATGTGTGTGTGTGTCTGCGTGTGTGTCTGTGTGTGCGTGTTTCCATGTGTGTGTGACTGTGTGTGCATATGTCCAAGTGTGTGTGTGTATGTCCATGTGTGTGCGCGCATGTGTGTTCATATCTGTGTGTGTATGTGTGTTTGTATGTGTGTGTGAGTGTGAGTGTGTGTGCATGTCCATGTGTGTGTGTCTGTGTGTGTGTGTCTGTGTGTATGTGTCCATGTGTATATATGTGTGTGTCCAGGTGTGTGTGTAAGTGTGTCCATGTCTGTGTGTGTATGTGCATGTGCGTGTTCATGTATGTGTGTCTGTGTGTGTGTGTATGTGTCTGTGTGCATGTATCCGTGTGTGTGTGTGTGTGTGTGTGTTCATCTGTGCGTGACTCTGTGCATGTGTCTCTGTGCTGTGTGTGTCCATGTGTGTGTGTGTCTGTATGTGTGTGTGTTTGTGTTTCTGTGTGTGTGTCCATGTGTCTGTGTGTGTGTCTGTGTGTGCACGTATCCATGTGTGTGTCTGTGTGTGTGTGTGTCTGTGTGTGTTCTCCAAGTTGTGTGTGTGTGTGTGTGTGTGAGTGTGTGTGTGTGTGTGTGTGTGTGTGTGTGTGTGTGTATCCATGTGTGCGTGTGTGTGTCTGTATGTGTGTGTGTGTTTATGTGCATGCGTTTCTGTGGTGTGTCTTTGTGTGCATGTGTCCATCTGTGTGTATGTCTATATGTGAATGTGTCAATGTGTGTGTGTCTGTGTGTGCTATCCATGCTGTGTGTGTGCTTGTGTATATATCTGTGTATGCACGTGTCCATGTCTGTGTGTCTGTCTCTCGGTGTTTGTGTCTGCGTTTGAGTGTGTATGTGTGTGTGCGTGCATGCATGTGCGTCCATGTGTGTGTGTGTAGTCTGTGTGTGTACGTCTGTCTGTCTGTGTTTGTGTCTAAGCGTGAGTGTTTGTGTGTGTGTGTGTGCGCACGCGCGCGTGCACCTGCACATGTGTGTGTGCATGTTCATGTGTGCATGTGTGTACATCTGTGTGTGCACGTGTCCATGTGTGTGTGTGTGTGTCTGTCTGTCTGTGCCTGCGTGCGTGTGTGTCCATGTGTGCGTGTGTGTATGTCTGTGTGTGTCTGCCTGTGTTTGTGTCTGAGAGTGTGTGTGCGTGTGTGTGCGCGCGCGCATGCCCGTGCATGCATGTGTGTCCATGTGTGCGTGTGTGTATGTCTGTGTGTGCACATGTCCATGTGTGTGTGTGTGTGTGTGTGTGTGTGTGTGTGTGTGTGTGTGTGTGTGTGTGTATCTGTCTGTCTGTCTGTCTGTCTGTCTGTGTTTGTGTCTGAGTGTGAGTGTGTGTGTGTCTGTGTGTGTGTGTGCGGGCGTACTTGGAGGCACTTGTGCGCACTCATGCAGTGAATGTGTGAGTGTTAAGTATGGTCATATTTAAATGTTTAAATTTACTTAAGCTTAGACATACCCTTCCAGCTCATGAACCTGTGTCACTCAATTACACCCAATTGACTCACCTCCCCGATATGTTTTGAATGGTGGGAGGTGTTACGAGCAAGAGGACCCCAAAACCCAAACCCAACAGCAATAGATATTCACCGAGACAAATGGTTACTTAAACAAAAGTTGCTTTTATATATCGTTAAACATGAAAACAGAATCACAGTTTTAACTTATCACTAACTTGCTTAACCTTACTTATCCCCCTTCTAATTCCAAGTGCACGTGCATTTAATGTGTGTGTGTAAGTTCAGAAAAGTTCTTTAATTCACAGCCCAATCTCACTTCTCATTCCTCTAAGTTCACTGTTTGCAGACAATTCTTAGAATGTGCACAGAATGTAACATTTATGAAGTTCACCAGGCTTTGGTGCAGAAAGGTAAATGGTTACCACTCAGGAAGGTTCTTGTTGGTTTTCAGAAAGATATTTGTTGTTTGCTGGACACAAAGTGATCCCTTCTAATCAGCCACGTCAGTGACTTGCCGAAGAAACTTGAGCCATCCGGGTTTTCCAGATGACAACCTCTTTCTTTCAGGTCACCACAGAGTTTCCTTTTGTTTAACATTTCAAGTGAAATATTAGGCAGTCAGTCCTCTCCTCTTCTATGAACCACAAGGGCTTTGAATAGACTGAACTAAGCCCTCACAACCCATCTTCCAAATGGGGTTTTCCACAAGCTTGTCAGCTTGTCCTGTTCCAGTCCCAGCTGCTGCTGCTGAACTGTAGCACTGCAGAACTGATCGCTCTTTCTCTTTCTCCTGTTTGACTCTCTCTGCTTACAAAAAAACCACACGACCTTCTTAGAACAGCAAACTGCACTTAGACGGCTATGGCTCTGAACCCAATCCTCCAAGTTCTTTCATCTGTTGCTTTTCAAAATAATAATCTATTAGTAAAGAGCTCCAGTATTTTAAATGAGATCTGTTTTGAAGTGTTGGTATGTGACCTGCACTAAAAAACTTGCCACACTTTATCTCCAAAAAAAATTCACGTTCAGAAACCACCTTTGTGTTCTATGAACAGGAAGTGAGTACATCGAAAGAATATTCATCATCTAAATTTTTTCTTCGATTCACAGAAAAATCAAGGGAGTTTTCCCAATTGCATTGAACGCATTTTGTTTTTGCTGCATTCATTCCTGAAGACAGCCCAACGTTTGAGCAGTGAGCCACATTCATTATTGGTCGTGGGCAATGTCCATAAGCGACATGTTGGCTCTATGTCTTCTAATAGTTAGAACTACATGAGGGAAGGCCATTCAGCCCATTGAATCCATGCCAGCTCACAGAACAATCCCAACTTTCTTTTTCCCCCTTCACCCTGCTTTTCTTCTTGGTCTCCTTCCCCTTCGATTCTTTGTTTTTGGCAATGGGCCGCACTCTCCACAGAACGTTTACCTGAAAGTGAGAGTCTATTATCAAACACCCAAGTACAATGCCCAGACACTCTTGCTTGATGCAGCCACAGACGGAGAATAAAGACACGAGGGGTCATGGCCTGAACCATGGATGTGAATCGCCTTCCATGCCCACTGGCCGACCCCCTGAGATTCTGCAGCACTTTGTGTGTTGAGACAAGTTGGAATGTTCTCAAATGTCAATGTCTAAAGTTCATTATTTTGACAACCATCTGGTTTTCCCTTAATACCTGTCATCCTCCTCCTCTCCCCTTCCCCACTCATCCCTTCCACCCCTTCCCTCTCATCTCCACCCCCTCTCCCCTCTTCCCCTCTCCCTTGCCCTCCTCCCTCTCTCCCCTATCCTCCTCCTCTCCACCTCCCCCTCTGACCTCCTCCCCTTCCTCCCTCACGCAACCCCCTCTCCCCCTGTACCCAAGAGGGTGACAATTACAGGCTTCATTGAATACTGTCCTATGCCACTGGCCTCCACCACTATGAAATGCTTCAAGCATCTGGTGATTGAACGCACCTCCCAGAGACACTGGATCTATTTCAATTTGCCTGTAGAAGAAACTGTTCCACAGATGGTACTACACCCTTGTCCCTTTACTCTGTCCTGACCCACCTGGAGAATGATGCCAGGCTGCTGTTTATCGACTTCAGCTCCGCGTTTAATGCTGGTGGAAAAGCTGTCCTAACTGGGACTCAACACCATCTCTGCAGGTGGATTCCGGACTTACTAACGGGAAGACCACAGTCTGTCCGGGTCGGCAGCAGAATGTTGAGCACCGTCACACTGAGCACAGGCCCAGCTCAGGGCCGCGTGCTCAGCCCGCTCCCGTTCACGCTACTGGCCCATGACTGCATCACCAGATCCAGCTCCAACAGGGTCACCAAGTTTGCAGATGACATGACAGTCGTCAGCCTCATCGACTACGGTGAGTCGTAATACAGAGAAGAGGTGGAAAACCTTATCAAATGGTGAGAGATTCACAACTAAGTCTCATCATGACAAGACGAAGGAGATGATCATGGGCTTCGGGTAGACGAGGAATGGCAGGGGTGCAGTATTGCTGGAGATCACTGGAGCGGCACTCCAACACATCTGTTAAAAAAGGCAAAAGAATCCCTGTCTCTCTCCCTCCCCATCTCTCTCTCTCTCTCTCTCTCTCTCTCTCTCTCTCTCTCTCTCTCCCTCCTCACCCCCCCCCCCCTGCCCTCACCCTCCCCCTCTCCACCAATAACCTCTCAATCTCCGTCTACCCATCAAACCCAGTGGCCCCATTTGGAGCTTGTAGGGTGAGTGCCATTCACAGCCACTGTGGAAAGTCACTATCTGTTTCTGGTAGTAACACCATTACCAGTGTTTAAGGTGTCCAACTAATGTATTAATTCATATTTGGTAAAATCAATGACTGTTTATTAACTGGATACAGGAGGATCAGAGGAACAACTTCTTCCCACGGGAACTGCCGACACTCACCATCCGAAACTCTCATTGTACAAAACAATATTCATTTATTTATTTGTATATATGAATACAATGACTCTCCCCACCCCTCCACCTCTCCCCTCCTCCCTTCTCCCTCTTACCCCTCTGTCCTCCCCTCCCTTGCTTCTCTTTCCTTTCCTCCCCTCTCCCTTCCTCCCCTTCCCTTCTTCCCTTTCTCCTCCTCCCCTTCTTCCATTTCCCCTCCTCTGTCTCTCCTCTCCTTCACCTTCCCTCTTCCATTTCCCCTCGTCCCTCTCTCCCCTCCTCCCCTTTCCCCTTGCAATGATAAGAGTGCAGGAGATCCTCCTCACCACTAGAAG
This sequence comes from Narcine bancroftii, assembly GCF_036971445.1. Taxonomy (NCBI): domain Eukaryota; kingdom Metazoa; phylum Chordata; class Chondrichthyes; order Torpediniformes; family Narcinidae; genus Narcine; species Narcine bancroftii. The sequence goes on from NC_091481.1 coordinate 74,179,516, forward strand.
GTGCCATAGAATGTTTGGAGCCTGGTTGGTTTCAAGATGGATGCTTCCACATGGTCATGAATGAGTTCAAATAATAAAGTATAGTTGTTTTACAAGAACCCATTTCTTTATTACAATAAAAGAAACATCACATGGTAGCAGGAGTGCAAATCAGTTGATAGCAGTAGAGAAATGGAAAGTGTGAGGAATCCCAATGCTGTGAATTGGACTGAACAAAGATTCATGCTTCAAAACACTGAACTTGATAGCAAACCTGATACACTGAATATTTCACTGCTACTAACTGTGGTGAGATCTCAAGCACTAGAGGTTTTCAATACATTTTTTTTTTGTCGAGGCAGCTGGCCAGGGCAAGCAAGTTCAACAAGGTTATTGAGATATTTGATGAACACTGTCCATGAAAAAAAATGAAACTTTCGAGAGGAATGTGTTTTGCTCATGCAAGCAGTTGCAGGGAGGGAGCTTTGATACTTTTTTTTTATCAAACTTGAAATTAAAGGCTAGAACATGTAATTTTGGATCACTGCATGATTCAATGATCCATGATCAAATTGTGTTTGGGATCACTGATCAGAAAGTGAGAGAGAGGCTGCTGCGAGAGACAGAGCACACCTTAGCTGGAGCTGTGAAGATGTGCCATGCCAGTGAATTAGCTCTGCAGCAGGCAAAAATATTCGGTGAGAGTGCAAGGGCCGGTGAAGGTACAAAGACCATGCGGAGTTTCAATGTAGCCAAGAAAACCAATGATTGTCAGTGGAGGAGTTTCAACCACTGTCACTATCTTTACCACAGCGAGTCTATACTGGCCTCCATCATCCTGAACCAAGAGACACCGCACAAACTCACCAGGTCCAAGACGGACGTCCAGGTCAACGGGTGCATTACCAACTGTTTATTCGATAGTGGGAGTATAGAAAGTTTTATTCACCCAAAACCACTAAAGTAGAGTCCACCAAGCACAAGATAGCACTTGCATCCAAATCACACATGGTGGTCATCCATGGGTCCTGTGTGGTGAGCCTGACCATTGGAGGCATAGCTTACAAACATTTCAGGCTACTTGTCATACCACAACTCTGTGCCCCCCTTGCTACTGGGGTTGTACTTCCAATGCCAACTTCAGAAAGTTACATTGAAATTTGATAGGTCCCATATCACCACCACCCGCCCCCCCCACCCCCCCACTGTTCGCCAACTTCATCCTGACTGCAAGCCGGTGGTTACCTTGAGTAGATGGTATTGTGCGGCTGACAGGGCATTCATTAAGTCGGAGTTTCAGTGCTCATTGGGCCTGGCAAATTTAACGAGCCCCCATGGGATGTGCCAGTGTCCAAATGGACAGAATGCAGACCCTCCATAATAACCTCTGTCATCCCGGAGTAACTAGGTGTTTCCATTTTATCAAAGCTCGCATCCTACCATCCTCCACTGAGGAAGTCCAGATTATGACTAAAAACTTCCAGGTCTGCACTGAAAGCAAACTGCAATTCTACTGACCAAACAAGGAACATCTGATCAAAGCTACCCATCCCTTTGAGTGCCTATGCATTGATTTCAAGGAGCCCTTCCCCTCCTCCAACCAGAATGTCTACTTCCTTACTATCATCGACGAATACTCCCATTCCCCTTTCGCCATCCCATGGTCGGACATGGCCACAGTTACCAAGGCCCTCAATAACCACAATATCTTCACACTCTTTGAATACCCTGGCTTTATCCACAGCGACTGGGGGAACTCATTCACGAGTACCTGCTGGTCAGGGGCATCGCCAAGAGCAGGACCACCAGCTATAACCCGAGAGGGAATAGGCAAGTGGAAAGGGAGAATCCCATGGTCTGGAAAACCATCCCCCTGGCACTGAGGTCGTCCCAATGGCAAAAAGTCCTCCTTGACGCACTCCACTCCATCCGGTCACTTTTATGTATGGCCACTAACAACTTGCCTCATGAACGGATGTTTGCTTTCCTGAGGAAGTCTGCATCAGAGACTATGCTGCCCACCGACTGACCTCCCCTGGACCAGTCCTGCTTCGGAAACACGCCAGGCAATCTAAGACTGATCCACTGGTTGAGGGTCCACCTCCTCCACACTAACCACTCAGTATGGCTACATTGTTTTCCCTGATGGACACGAGGATATGGTCTCGATCAAGGATCCTGCACCATTGGGCACCTCCTCTGGCCACCACTCACAGACACTCCCCCCACTGCTACCTTACGGGTCCCTGAGCCTGCGGCTGACCACTCCATCCATGGCTAAAGTTGTCGCCCATGATGCACCAGTACCACACTCCCTTACCTGCCCTGCCCCCACCCCCACCTTGACAAACTGTAACCGACATTGACAGGCCAACCTCACAAGCTACTCAGGACGCTATGTCGGTGTCCCAACCATTAGCACGTCGTTCACTGTGGCAAAGGAGACCCTGAAAGACTCAATCTGTAAAATGTGTATATAGATATATATATTTTTTGTCTCGACTTTTTTTTCTCATCCTGCAGGACTCTTCTTAAAAAGAAAGGGTGAATGTGGTAAACCACTCTTCTGCTAAGATTGGCTGCTACAGGTTGGACTCGTCTCCTGGGACCGATCCTACCCATAGCCCTTTGCATGCTCCCCACTCCACTCTGCCTTGATCAGCCAATGAGGTTGATGGCTGTTCCAGTCTAATAGTTAATAAATGTCTGACAGTTTCACAACTCCAGTCTTTTGAGATTATTGATGGTGCATCACTACACCTCTCACAATCTATATTTCCAACAGGTCACCTGTCAGTCTCCTTTGCTCCAAAGAAACCAAGCCTGTTTATCGAATTCTACCCCCCCCCCACCCCCCATATGTAATGAAAGTCCTCCAATCCAGGCAATATCCAAATGAACCTCTTCTCTCTTCTCCTACCTGCAGCAAAGCCCTTCCCTCAGCGTGGCTGCACAGGCCCTCCGAAACATTCGGAGTTGGTGGTCTAATCGGGTGCATTCGGGCAGCACATTTTCATGACTAGAAGGGCCTTCTACCATGTTCAATCATTAAAAGAAAACTCCTTCGTGCCAATCAAGGTTCTACCCAAACTGGCACCATTTACCTCTATTTGCCTCACATCCCTCCAAATGCAGCCTACCTAGTATTTGTAAAGTTGCAACATAATATTCGATCCCCTTATTCTACGAAAGAACCTATGCCTCATGCCTTCTTCACCACCCAATCAACTTTCATGGAACTATAGGCTTGGACCCAAGGTCTCTCAGTTCATCAACATTCCCTTTTTTTATCACAATGACTTTATTGTGGATTGTACAGATGGACATTGTGCCCCCATTTTCATTTTTTAATATACACAAATGTTCACATCCACCCTCAGATACATGACCAGATATTCCCCCCCCCCCCCCCACCCCTGACCACCTTTACATGTTTGCTGACAATCATCGTTTTATTATTGATTGTACTCATCCAACTGTCTCACTGTTAGGCTTTTTCTCCAAAAACACTCGAACTTCAGAGAAATAATGCATGAAGAGTTGCCATTGGTGGAAACTTTTCCAGTGAACCCTCTTAACGTGCATTTAATTTTCTCAAGTTTAATAAAGAAACGAATATCCTTAATTCCTTGTGTAATAGAGGGACCCCTATCAGGCTTCCAGTGTAACAAGATTAGACACTTAGCTAATAGGAACGTGAATGATGTCGCGTCTTTCTGCATGGAATTTAGGGAGTGGTCGGAGATTGCAAATATTGCAGTCAATGGGCAGGGTTGCAAATTGACCTAACATCAATATTCCTCAGTGCCCCACTATTTACTGAATATGTCCTCCCTTGATTTGATTGCCCACAGGTCACCATCTCCACAAACTTGACAGGATTAAATTAGTGAGACAATAATTTCCTCCTATCAATACACGCTGATCAACCCCTGCTTTTCCAAATGCACAGCCCTTCCGGCCCACGAGCCCACTTTCACCCCTCTGGCCTACAACCCCCGTATGTTTTTTTGAACAGCGGGAAACCAGAGCCTCCAGGGAAAGGCCACTCAGAAACGGGGAGAACATCCATTCTCCTTATAAGATCCGGTCCCGATCAATGGCGCTGTAACAGCATTGCGCTAACCGCTACCTGAAATTTCTCCATAAAGTTTCACTGCTTGATGCAAGCCTCAGCTGCCCGCTGTTACCTTCAATTATAATAACAACATTAAACAGAAAATGATGGAGTAAAACACCAAAGTCTGAGACACTTTGATTGAAGTTAAAACAAACCGGAGAAACTCAGCAGGTCAAACAGTGAACTTTATACAGCAAAGATAAAGATACAGAACCAACATTTCAGGCTTGAGCCCTTCATCTAGAAAATGCTGGAGACAGTGAGGTGGTCAAGCAGCATCGTGAAAGGTCTTCACCAGGAGTTTCTCCCTCCTGACCTGCTGAGTGTTTCCTGCATTTTTTGGAATTTTTGTCAGCAGGCAGCCAATTGAAAAGGCAGCTTCCCATGTGAGGCAAGCATTTCTGTTAATGGGGGAGGTGGCAAATTCACTGAGGTTAAACTGTTGTAAGCAGATGGCCTTCTCCAGGAAGAAATGCTTCCCGATACTCACTCAATCTCTTTAATGCTTGCATGCACATAGTGTGGAGATGGTTATGAGTCATTTTGTTGGGCAGATTCCATTTGAGTCATGGAGCTTTACAGCCCGGAAGAAGGCCTTTCTGCTCATCTTATGCATGCCACCCAAGTTGACAATCCAAAGTCGAAGCAGTTTGCCTCCATTTGGTCCGTATTTCCTGTCCGTGTCACTGACTAAATGTCTTTTAAAATTACAATTGTACCCGACCCTATAGTTCGTTCCACACACCCACCGCACTCTGTGTCAGAATGCCCCTCAGGTCCCTTTTAAATCTTCCCCCCACCTCATTTTAAATCCACACCCTCCAACTTTAAATGGGTGGAGGAACAGGTAGAGAGGAGGAAACAGGGAGGCTGCAGAAGAACTTAGATAAACTAGGAGAATGGGCAGAGAAGCGACAAATGCAATACAAATATCAGAAAGTGTACGGTCACACACTGTGGTGGAAAAAAATAAATGGGCCGACTACTTTTTAAATGGAGAGAAAATTGGAAATACCTAGATGCAAAGGGTCCTGGGAGTCCTCATGCCGGATACCCTGAAGGTAAACCTGCAGGTTGAGTCGGTGGTGAAGAAGGCAAATGCAATGCTGGCGTTCAGTTCAAGAGGTTTCGAATATAAGACCAGGGATGTGATGTTGAGGTTTTATAAGGCACTGGTGGGACCTCACTTGAGCAGTTTTGGGCTCCTCATTTAAGAAAGGATGTGCTGATGTTAGAGAGGGTTTAGAGGAGGTTCATGAGGATGATTCCAGGAATGAAAGGGTTATCATATAAAGAACGTTTGACTGCTCTTGGCCTGTACTCGTTGGAATTTAGGATAACAAGGGGGGGATCTCAATGAAACATTTTGAATGTTGAAAGGCATGGACAGAGTAAATGGAGAAAGGTTGGTTCCCACGGTGGGAGAGTCTAAGACAAGAAGGGCACAACTTAAGGATTGAAGGTCATCCACTCAGAACGTGGAGGAATTTCTTGAACTAAAGGGTGGTAAATCTGTGGAGTTTGCTGCCACAGGCAGTTGTGGAGGCCGGGTCATTGGGTATATTTAAGGAAAAGATTTATCGGTTCTTGATTAGTCAGGGCATCAAAGGTTATGGGGAGAAGTGGGGCTTTGGGAAAATGGATCAGCTCATAATTGATTAGCAGGGCAGACTCAATGGGCTGAATGGTCTATTTCTGCTCCTATTTCATGATTTTATAGGTATTGTGAGCATGTGGAAATGTTGACACTTCAGTCTTCATTGCTTCCTTTTTTTTAAATTTTTTTTATTTTTCACACCATAAATCACATTAACCATGATACACACTTTTTCCTTTTCACACATATACAGTGCCATTTTCTCCCCCCCCCACTCCCTCCTCCCATCCCACCCTCCCTACCTCCCCCCTCCCGTCCATTTAAGGTACAAAATCTAGGATACCTTAAACCAGTCAGACAATGTTGTCATTCAATAAAAATACACCAGAAATTCCACTGAGTCCATTCTTTTCATTTCATTTTCCTTCCGTTAACTTAGGTAGTGATTGTCCCCGGTAGGTTTTCGCTATTGTGTTTCATGTAAGGCTCCCATATTTGTTCGAATATTTCAATATTATTTCTTAAACTATATGTTATTTTTTCTAATGGAATACATTTATTCATTTCTATATACCATTGTTGTATTTTCAAATTATCTTCCAATTTCCAGGTTGACATAATACATTTTTTTGCTACGGCTAGAGCTATCTTAACAAATCTTTTTTGTGCATCCTCCAAATCAATTCCAAATTCTTTGTTTTTTATGTTACTTAGGAGGAAGATCTCTGGATTCTTTGGTATATTGTTTTCTGTAATTTTATTTAATATCTGATTTAGATCTTCCCAAAATTTTTCTACTTTCTCACATGTCCAGATTGCATGAATTGTTGTTCCCATTTCTTTTTTACATCGAAAACATCTATCAGATACTGTTGGGTCCCATTTATTTAACTTTTGAGGTGTAATGTATAGTCTATGTATCCAGTTATATTGTATCATATGTAACCTCGTATTTATTGTATTTCTCATCATTCCAGAGCATAACTTCTCCCATGTTTCCTTTTTTATCTTTATATTTAAATCTTGTTCCCATTTTTGTTTAGTTTTACCATTTGTTTCCTCATTCTCCTTTTCTTGCAGTTTAATATACATATTTGTTATAAATCTTTTGATTATCATTGTATCTGTAATCACATATTCAAAGTTACTTCCCTCTGGCAAACTCAAACTGCTTCCTAATTTATCCTTCAAGTAGGATCTCAATTGGTAATATGCCAGCGCTGTATCTTGAGTTATATTGTATTTATCTTTCATTTGTTCAAAGGATAATAATCTATTTCCTGAAAAACAATTTTCTATTCTTTTAATCCCTTTTTTCTCCCATTCTCTAAAGGAAAGGTTATCTATTGTAAAAGGGAGTAACTTGTTTTGCGTCAATATTAGTTTTGGTAATTGATAATTTGTTTTATTTCTTTCTACATGAATCTTCTTCCAAATATTGAGTAGATGATGTAATACTGGAGAACTTCTATGTTGTACCAATTTTTCATCCCATTTATATAATATGTGTTCAGGTATCTTTCCCCCTATTTTATCTAATTCTAATCTAGTCCAATCTGGCTTTTCCCTTGTTTGATAAAAATCTGATAGGTATCTTAATTGTGCAGCTCTATAATAATTTTTAAAGTTTGGCAGTTGTAAGCCTCCTTGTTTATACCATTCTGTTAATTTATCTAGTGCTATCCTCGGTTTCCCCCCTTTCCATAAAAATTTCCTTATTATTTTCTTTAACTCCTTGAAGAATTTCTCTGTCAGTTGTATTGGCAATGCCTGAAATAGGTATAATATCCTTGGAAAAATGTTCATTTTAATACAGTTTATCCTTCCTATTAGTGTTAGTGGTAAATCTTTCCAATGCTCTAAATTGTCCTGTAATTTTTTCATTAGTGGATAATAATTGAGTTTATATAGTTGGTCGAGATTTTTATTTATTTGTACACCTAGGTATCTTATTGCTTGCATTTGCCATCTAAATGGTGATTCCTTCTTAAATTTTGAGAAATCCGCATTATTCATAGGCATTGCTTCACTTTTATTTACGTTGATCTTGTAACCCGACGCTTCTCCATATTCCTTCAATTTCTTATATAATTCTTTTATTGATAGTTCTGGTTCTGTTAAGTATACTATAACATCATCCGCAAATAAACTGATTTTATATTCCTTGTCTTTTATTTTTATCCCTTTTATATTATTTTCTGTTCTTATCAATTCTGCTAGTGGTTCTATAGCTAACGCAAACAATAAAGGTGATAGTGGGCATCCCTGCCGTGTTGACCTGCTTAAGTTAAATTGCTTTGAACATGTCCATTTACTGTCACTTTCGCTAATGGTCCCTTATATAATGCTTTAATCCAATTAATATACTTCTCCGGTAAACTGAATTTTTGCAATACTTTGAACAAATAATTCCATTCTACTCTGTCAAAGGCCTTCTCTGCGTCTAAAGCAACTGTTACTGTTGGTGCTTTATTCCCTTCAACTGCATGAATTAAGTTAATAAATTTACAAATATTGTCTGTTGTGCGTCTTTTTTTGATAAATCCAGTTTGGTCTAGATTTACTACTTTTGGTACATAGTCGGCTAATCTGTTTGCTAATAGTTTAGCTATTATCTTATAATCTGTGTTAAGTAAAGATATTGGTCTATATGACGCTGGTGTGAGTGGATCTTTCCCTTGCTTTAGTATTACTGTAATTATTGCTGTTTTACATGAATCTGGTAAGCTTTGTGTTTTATCAATCTGGTTGATTACTTCCAGGAGGGGCGGAATTAATAAGTCTTTAAATGTTTTATAGAATTCTATTGGGAATCCATCCTCTCCTGGTGTCTTATTATTTGGTAATTTTTTTATTATCTCTTGTATTTCTACTATTCCAAATGGCTCTGTTAATTTATTTTGTTCCTCTATTTGTAGTTTTGGTAGATCAATTTTAGTTAGAAATTCATCTATTTTGTCTTCTTTCCCTTCGTTTTCAGTTCGGTATAATTGTTCATAGAATTCTCTAAAGTTTTCCTTAATTTCTTTTGGATTATATGTAATTTGTTTGTCTTTTTTCCTTGATGCCAATACCATTTTCTTAGCTTGTTCTGTCTTAAGCTGCCATGCTAGGATTTTGTGCGTTTTTTCTCCTAATTCATAATATTTCTGTTTTGTCTTCATTATGTTCTTCTCCACCTTATATGTTTGTAGTGTTTCATATTTTATTTTTTTATCCGCCAATTCTCTTCTTTTAGTTGTATCTTCCTTCATTGCTAATTATTTTTCTATATTTGCTATTTCCCTTTCCAACTGCTCTGTTTCCTGATTGTAGTCCTTCTTCATCTTGGTTACATAACTTATTATTTGCCCTCTAATGAATGCTTTAATTGCATCCCATAGTATAAACTTATCTTTCACTGATTTCGTATTTATTTCAAAATACATTTTAATTTGTCTTTCAATAAATTCTCTAAAATCCTGCCTTTTAAGTAACATGGGGTTTAATCTCCATCTATACATTCTTGGAGGGATGTCCTCTAACTTTACTGTCAATATTAAGGGTGAATGGTCCGATAGTATTCTAGCTTTATATTCTGTTTTTCTTACTCTATCTTGCATACGAGCTGATAACAAAAATAGGTCTATTCTTGAGTATGTTTTATGTCTAGCCGAGTAATATGAATATTCCTTTTCCTTTGGGTGTTGTTTCCTCCATATATCCAAAAGTTGTATTTCTTCCATCGATTTAATTATAAATTTGGTTACTTTGTTCTTTCTGTTAATTTTTTTCCCAGTTTTGTCCATATTTGAATCCAAATTCAGGTTGAAATCCCCTCCTATTAATATGTTCCCTTGCGTATTTGCTATCTTCAAAAAGATATCTTGCATAAACTTTTGATCTTCTTCGTTAGGTGAATATACATTGAGTAGATTCCAAAACTCCGAATATATCTGACATTTTATCATTACATATCTCCCTGCTGGATCTATTATTTCCTCTTCTATTTTAAATGGCACATTTTTACTAATTAATATAGCTACTCCTCTTGCTTTTGAATTATACGATGCTGCTGTTACGTGTCCTACCCAATCTCTCTTTAATTTCTTGTGCTCCAATTCAGTTAAATGTGTTTCTTGCACAAATGCTATATCAATTTTTTCTTTTTTCAGTAAATTTAGCAGTTTCTTCCTTTTAATTTGGTTATGTATTCCATTAATATTTAAAGTCATATAGTTCAACGTAGCCATTTTATACTTTGTTTATCTTCCCTTTCCGTTTCTCGATCATTATCTTTCCTTCTTATCCATTTCTGTTTTCTTGTTTTGAACCCTTTATAAGACAACATTCCTAAAACATCAAACATTTTCCTTATTCTCCTATTTAAAACTTCTTTAGCCCCAATCTCCCCTTCCCCTCCTGCGTTGTCCTTTATCCCTTGTCGGACAACCACATCTCCCCTCTCCATTTGGATTTGCGAATTCACTCGCAAGCGTCAGCTGATTTTGCAGTGACCGTAACACCCCCCCACCCAGCCCCCCCAGAAAAGATTTCACTTTTCATATGTAACAAAGGTCACTCTTTTAATTCCCTCCTTATTCCCTCTATTCCATTTCCTTCCCTTATTAATTCTTGTCTATACTCTCTATATTTTCCTCTAAATACGGATACATTCATGTATGCACACGATACATATACACACATATACCTCTTTACCCACATACATATAAATCATGGTCATTTTTACTCTTATTACATGTCTTCATCTCTCTGTTTGTTTTGTAGTTGTTCTGCAAATTTCCTTGCTTCCTCTGGATCCGAGAATAGTTTTTTCCCATAAGATCGTTTTCGCTGTATTGAACTCCTTCCTCTTCTTCAGGAGTTCAAAACTAATATGTCTTTTTAGTTCGCAGTCTTTTGTACTCTCGTTACACGTCTTCATCTCTCAGTCTATTTTGTAATTGTTCTGCAAATTTTCGTGCTTCCTCTGGATCCGAGAATAGTCTGTTTTGCTGTCCTGGAATAAATATTTTCAATACCGCTGGATGCTTTAGTATAAATTTATACCCTTTCTTCCATAAAATCGCCTTTGCTGTATTGAACTCCTTTCTCTTCTTCAGGAGTTCAAAACTTATATCTGGATAAATGAAGATTTTTCGCCCTTTGTACTCCAGTGGCTTGTTGTCCTCTCTTACTTTTTCCATTGTTTTCTCCAGTACCTTTTCTCTTGTAGTATATCTTAGGAATTTTACTAAAATAGATCTTGGCTTTTGTTGTGATTGTGGTTTAAAGGCCAATGCTCTATGTGCCCTTTCTATTTCCATTTCTTGCTGTAGTTCTGGACATCCTAGGATCCTAGGGATCCAATCTTTTATAAACTCCCTCATATTCTTGCCTTCTTCATCTTCCTTAAGGCCCACTATCTTTATGTTATTTCTTCTCTTATAATTTTCCATTGTATCTATTTTTTGAGCTAGTAGTTCCTGTGTCTCTTTAGTTTTTTTATTAGATTCCTCCAATTTCTTTTTTAAGTCTTCTCCCTCCATTTCTGGTGCTACTGCCCGCTCTTCCATCTTGTCCATTTTCTTTCCCATTTCTGTTAAGGTCATATCTATTTTATTCATTTTCTCTTCTGTGTTGTTTATTCTTTTTCTTAAATCATTAAATTCCTGTGTTTGCCATTCTTTAAATGACTCCATGTATCCCTTAATAAGAGAAAGTACCTCCTTTATCTTGCCTTTCTTTTCTTCTTCTATTTCACTGTGCTCTTCCTCTTCCTCTTCTTCTTCCTCTGGGTTAGCCATCTGTTGTTTCTTTGTTGTCCTTTTCTTCTCTTCTTTCTTGTTTTCGTTGTCTTCTATGTTCTCCTCTTGCTGCAGGTGTTCTACAGCTGTCGTTGCCGCCTGTGGAGATCGACTCCCCAGCTGGTCACCCCTCCCGTCGGTGTGTTTTTTTTCATGCGCGGTTGCGCACTTTTACTCGGCTCAGCGAGCCATTTTTGTAGTCCACTTTCTACTGACCTGAGGGAGCGGGTTTCTCCCTCCACCGCGGGCCTCTTCGAACAGGCAAGGCCTTCTCCTTCTTCTTCCGTTGTCTTCTCTTCCTCTCTTCTTACCGTTGGTTTCGATTTTTCTTTTTTCGTCGCCATCTTCTTTCCACCTTTATACTCACTTTACTTTAATCTTTGTGTTTTCCTTTGTTTTTTCCGACTTTTCTGGAGAGGGCTGGAGTTCACCGTCCGGCCACTACTCCATCACGTGACTCCTCGTCTTCATTGCTTCCTTGATTAACAATGAGGCAAAATATGATGAAACTCTATTGTTCTTACTGTCATGTTGTGTGTGAGGCTCAAGGGTCTCTGAAACAGACACCATGGTGGTTCAGCAGTAAATTCAGCTTCCTCACAGCACCTGGGACCCAAGTTCAATTCTGATCTCAGGTTATATCTGTGGGGAGTTTACACATTCTCCTCATGACCCTGTGCTCTAGATCCATTTCATATCCCAAAGACCTGCAGCAAATTACCCTTTATTGTTAGGCATGTGCAAATTTTGCAGGGGGATCCAGGAAATTCCCTGAAAGCCAGCATGGACCAGATGGGTTGAATTGCCTCCTCCTTCTGTGTCCTTGCAAGGTCAAGATACCACAAACATAAAATACCATCACAACAGAATATCAGACTGGAGTTAGATCATAGAACACTCCAGCAGAGAAACAGGCCCTTCAGCCCCTCTAGTCTGTGCTAAACTATTATTCTGCCTCGTCCCATTGACCTGCATCCAGTTCATACCTATCCCTTCAATGCACCTGTTCAAATTCTTCTCAAATGTTAAAATTGAGCTGGCATTCATCAGTTCAGTTGGCAGCTTGTTCCACACTCCCACCACTCTGTGTGAAGAAGTTCCCCCTAAACTTTTCCGTTTTCACCCTTAACCCATGTCCTCTGGTTTGTATCTCACCCACCCTCAGTGGAAAAAGCCCATCTACATTTCCTCTGTCCCCTTTCCCCTCATAATTTTGTAATCTTCTATCAAATCTCCTCTCATTCTTCTACACTCCAGGGAATAAAGTCCTAACCTGTTTAACCTTTCCCAGTAACTCAGTTCCTGAAGTCCAGGCAACGTCCTAGTAAATCTTCTCTGCCTTCTTTCTATCTTATTGATATCATTCCTGTAGTTAGTTGACCAAAACTGAACACAATGCTCCAAAACTGAACTCGCCAATGCCTTATACAACTTTCCCTTTGTAGAGCTCGTCGAAAGAACCAAAGACTTGTTGATCCAAACCAAGGCTTTTATTAGCAAAAGACCGGAGCTCTTCACAGGTGGCCGACCAGTCCGGAATGATCCGACCTGGCTAGGGACACAACCCTTTAAGGCCCAAACAATAGGTGTGGCTTAGCTCTCAGCCAATCGCTGTAAGCACAGTCTAGATACAGTAACTATATACACTATGTACATTGGTGATAGATCTGTACTATCACACCCTTAACATCCCAACTTGTACAGTACTCAAAACTTTGATTTATGAAGGTCAATCTGGCAAAAGCTTTATTTTACAACCCTCTCCACCTGCGATGCCACTTTCAAGGAATTATGAATTTCTTCCCAGATCCCTCTCTTCTACCGAGCTCCTCAGTGCCCGACCGTTTTCTGTGTAAGTCCTTCTTGGTTACTCCTCCCAAAGTTCAACACTTCACCACGTTGAATGCCAGCTGCCATTTTGCAGCCCATTCATACCATGCACTTACATGACATTTTTTCTTGCTCTGTTATTTTTGCTCTTTGTAACTTCCAATTTTTAGATTTTTGTTTACTCAGTTTAAATTTGATTCTTTAAATAATGTGTGTCTTGGGTCAGCCAATTTTCTGATGAGCTACCTAGTTCCTTTTCAGAGAACTTCCTCTCAAATTAGCACAGGGTCAGTTTCTGACAACATCCTAACACCACAGTCTATATCTGAAGCAAATATTATCTTGAATCAACCAGACCACAAACAGCGTCTTCACTATTGCATGAGATTCTGGAGAACAAACCACTGATCCTTTCACTAAACCTACTGATACCATCAACTCAAATTAAGTTTATTGTCATCTGATTCCATGAGTCCGAAACCGTGTTCTCCAGTCCTCAGTGCAAAACACGCAGACACACAACTAGACATGTCACACACATAGACAAACAATACAGTACACAGGACAAGTATTCATATTTGTAAATATAGGAGTTTCAGGTGGTTAGCGTAAGCAGTTCCTGAAACTAACCCATGGTTCTTATAAACTAACTGACTGATCCTATAATGAAACCATTGATTTTGTAACGCACTCATCGATCCTGAAACTGAGCCATTGACATTTTAACGACTTTGTAATGACCATTTGATTTGTTGATCATGTAACACTGCTCATTAATCCCATAACTGCCCGATTGAATCTTGTAACGAAACCATTGATTAATTTATGCTGTAACTGATGGATTGATTGTACAATTTACACAGTGACCTTGTAAATGGATCATTGATGCTCGAACCATCACAGTGATCCAGTTATGAACCATCTGTTAACGTAACGGTTAGCACAATGCTGTTACAGCCTGGGGTACAGCAAACACAAAACACGGAAAGACTGACTACAAGCTTTAGTCCACTTTAAGTCTTATACACCAGTTTCACTCTCGATGGTTCCATGTATGAGTGGCCAGCTCAAGGTCTATATACAGGTTAGTTGATTGACAGCTGACCCGGTGGAGTCAGCCACCCAGGTGGTCTTCCTGCAGGTACAAAGGTCGCCCCCCTGCAGTTGGCTGGTGGTTGTATCACCACGTTCACCCCCTTTCTTAAAATGCCCAGCGGGGGGTGGGGTGTGGAACGGTGCCAGGTTGTATCTTACAAGTTCACATGGCCCATTCGCCATCTGTGCCTCTGAGACTGTTGCAGGGTTGGCTCCTGGTCAAAGGTCGGTGAGGGCGGGGTTGCCTGAGGGTCAGCTGGGCCCGGGGTGGCCGGGGAAGGCGGCGGTGTGGGCGGAGATGTTTGTGTCGACAATAGGTCACTAGTTAAGTGAACTCCAAGGAACCTGATGCTCTCCACTCTCTCCACTACAGAGTTGTTGATGTGTAGTGGAGAGTGGTTGGTCCTGGTCCTCCTGAAGTTCATGATTATCTCCTTCATCTTGTCCACGTTGAGAATCAGGTTGTTATTCTCGCACCATGTCAGGATATTTTCCACCTCTTCTCGTTGTTGCTGATGGGGCAACTGTTGTTGCAGTTGTGTCATCTGCAAACTTGGTGACACTGTTGGAGCTGGACCTGGCGATGTGTGAACAGGAGCTGGCCAGCAGAACAGGACAAAGCCAGAAGAAATTATTCATTTTTTCTGGGTTGGTCTCCAGCCACTTTACTCTCTCCCTTTGCCTTTCTCAGTTCTTTCCTCAGTTCCCCTCTTAACTTTTTGTTTTCACCCAGGGTGGATCAGTTTTTGTTCTACTGCAGTTTCCCCTTCTCTAATTCTCTTGATGTGATCTCCATCATTCTCCACTATCTGATGACATTCTGATCACATATTTCTTCAATTCCCTCTTGAGATTTGCTCCTCCTCTTCTGGCTAGTAGAAAGGTTACTTCGGAAACTTTTTCCCAGGGTGAGAGGAGCAAACACCAGAGGACATCTGTACAAAGTGAAGGGAGGAATGTTTAGGGGAAAGATCAGGGATGTTTTTTACACAGAGAGTTGTGGGTGTGTGGAATGCCTTGCCAGGGGTGGTGGTGGAGGCTGGAACATTAGGGGAATTTAAGAGACTCTTAAATAGAGGATTATAGATTTTTTGGGCAGTATATATGGGTCAACACAATATTGAGGGTCAAAAGGCCTGTACTGTGCTGTAATGTTCTATGTTTCAAAATCATCCCCTACTTTGGCCCTTACGTGGTTTCTCTCCCGACCGGGGCAGAGACGGGAAGTTTCTCACTCAGAGGAGCTGTTTGTGGTATGATATGCAAATTCAATCCATTCCATCCAAAACGACCCATGAATAGAATACAGTCAGTCATGCCCAAATCTCCCCTTCATTCACTGTTGGATTTCCCCTAAAATTTGGTGAAACTGTTGCAATTTGATGGGCTTTCCCAGCAGGTATCACAGATGTTGGATAATTGCAGGTCCTTAGTCAGTCTCTCCCATCATTTGAACTTGTTGAGTTATAATGTCATTTCAGAAACTATAATTGTCCCATTGATTAGTAAAATATCCATTAATGACATAATTTCCTTCTACCTCACCTTCTAATACTGATTTTGTTATGAAATGATTAGATCTGAGAGTTTATTGTCATGTACGTGTATATTTATAAGCTTCCACGTTGATGCAATCACGAAGAAGGCTCACCAGCGGCTATACTTTGTAAGGTGTCTGAGGAGATTCAGTATGTCACCGAAGACTCTCGGAAACTTCTACAGGTGTAACATGGAGAGCTTTCTGTCTGGTTGCATCACTGCCGGGTATGGAGGCACCAACTCTCAGGACAAGAGTAAACTCCAGAGGGTTGGCCTGCGACATCACAGGCCCTAGACTTCACTCCATCGAGGACGTCTACAAGAGGTGGTGTCTTAAAAAAGCAGCCTCCATCCTCAAAGACCCCCACCACCTAGGCCTTGCCCTCTTCACTCTGCTACCAGCAGTACAGGAGCCTAAAGACGAGCACTCAGCGGCACAAGGACAGCTTCTTCCCCTCCACCCTCCACTGCCTGGCTTTGACTTTTTGTAAGGGAGTTTCTATGAATTTTTCCACTGTGACACTGCTTCAAACAACAAATTTCATGACTTGTTATGACAATAAATCCTGATAAAAATACAACGTTCAGATGCCCCAGAATTCTTGCCACACAGATCTGGAAGATACACCAGCTACAATGGCATAAATGTAATTACCACAATGAGCCATCAGACAGAAAATAGAACATAAGTATTGTACTGACAATAACCGCACCAGCAGTGCGAGTATAAGACAGCTTTAATAAACAAATATGTACACTAAGAGGTCTTGTCTCTCTGTGAGACCAACTTGGAAGGCTAGACTGTAGCTCTGGACTGTTTTGTAGACAAGGTCACCGGGATGCCCCCTGGTGCCCTAGTGGTGTAATTACATATCACCACAAATATAAAAGGATAAATGAATATTTACAGTTGCAGTTAGTGCAAGGAAGGGTAGCACGGTTAGCGCAACGCTGTTACAGTGCCAGTGACCGGGGGAATCCCGTTCATTCTCCCTGTGGGTTTTCCCCAGGAGCTCCGGTTTCCTCCCACCTTTCCAAACGTACTGGGGATGTAGATTAATTGGGTGTAAATTGGGCAGCTCGGGCTCGTGGGCCAGAAGGGCCTGGTTCTGTACAGTTCAATAGTGCAGACAGGTCTTTTGGTGAAATACTAGAGAATGCAGAGGCTGGAGCCTAGAGCAAAAAAAAAAACTATCTGCTGCACGAGCTTAGCAGGTCAAGCAGCATCAATGAGAGATAAGGGATGGTTGGATGTTTCAGGTAGGAGCCCTTCTTCAAGACTGAGTGTAACATGGGGACAGAGTAGGAGGGACTGGACAACTGGGACTGGCTGGGTCAGCATGGATGTTGGGCCAAAGGGCCTGTTTCCAGACTTACAGGCCCTTTCAGCCCACGACCCCGTGCCACCCAGATACACCCAATTAACCTGTAACCCCCGGTACGTTTTAAAGGGTGGGAGGAAACAGGAGTCCCTGGAGAAAACCCACGCAGACATGAGAACACACAAACTCTTTACAGAGAGTGTGGTTTCAAACCTGGGTCGCTAGCACTGTAACTGTTACTACGCTGCGCTACGCTAACCGTGTCAAGTTAAAGGTGATCCCTTGTTATCAGAAGCCCCGTCTCTTGCCATGTTTTACCGATAATTCTCTCTGTAAAACTATATTCTACAGCATTACTTCGTGTTGAATAGCATGGTAATTCCACAGAGACCTGGTCAGTACATATGGGGAAAGATAGAGAGTGGGATAAAGTGCAGCGTTGGCAGAACATTGATTGTCAGAATGGATAGGTTAAATTGCCAGAGTAGCCCAGAGCCCTGGACTGCCAACCTAACACCCGTTCAAATCCCAGCAGAGTGTAAGTGTGGAATTCAAATTAGGGATCTGAATGAGAGAAGAGAAAATGACCACAAAGAACAAGGCAATTTTCAGTTAAAAATAAATCTGGTTTTTGGCTGCTGTTCAGGAGAGGGACATAGAACATTCCAGTGCAGTGCAGGCCCACGATGCTGTGCCAACCAACATAAACCCACACCACTGCAATCTAATCCTCCGACCTCATGGGGCAGCTCGGTTTGCGCAACACTGTTAAGATCGGTGCCAGGATTTGAATCCAGCACTGTGGGTAAGAAGTTTGTATGTTCTCCGTGCCTGCGTGGGTTTCTTCTGGGGGCTCTGGTTTCCTCCCACTGTTCAGAATGTATGGGGGTTGTAGGTCAAGTGGGTGTAATTGGGAAGCACAGGCACGTGGGCCAAAATGGCCTGTTACCATGCTGTATATCTGTGGTGAAACCACTATTGTATATGTAAATGACATGACCTTTCCTGGTTGACTCTGCTCTCACTGGCCGGCTCGTGACTCCTCCCCTTTCACCCCCCCCCCCCACCCCCCCAAGGCTGGCAGCCACAAGCCTGTCTCCAGTTCGAGTCCGGGTCAGTGTGACCCAGCAACACAAAGGGTGTGTCCATCTCTTCAAATAAAAGTCTTCAGTTCCAATAACTTCAGTCTTTGTGCAATTTAAATAACCCTCAATTTTTCTACTGCTATCTTTGATCTTACCCCAGCCTGGGTGACGCGTGACTCCACAGCCACGAATGTGAATGGCTATTGGAAATGAAATGTCTTATGAACCGGCCGAGCAAGTCGTTCAGTTGTCACCACACTCTTTAGAGACCAGGGACAACCAGGAAAGGTCATATCACTTACATTCACAATTGTGGTTTCACCACATTCACCCCCTCTTTTAAAAAGGAGTCCCGAAGTCCCGGGGGGGAGGGAGGGGAGGTGGTGGGTGGTGCAGTCAGACAACCTCATAAGTTCAGTCTGTCTGCCAGTTCCTTTGGCATTGTGACCGGAGCATTCCCGTCCGGAGACCATGGCGGTCTCTGTTGGTTCTAGCTGATCCATCTCGGTTGGCCTGGCTGGGGTATTTGGTTGAGCCGGGAAAATGGTGTGTGTGTGTGTGTGTGTGTGTGTGTGTGTGTGTGTGTGTGTGTGTGTGTGTATATGTACGTGTGTGAATATGTGTGTGTGTGTGTGTGTGTATGCGTGAGTGTGTGTGTGTCTGTGTGTATATATGTGTGAGTGTGTGTGTATATGTACGTGTGTGTGTATATGTGTGAGTGTGTGTGTGTGTCTGTGTGTATATATATGTGTGAGTGTGTGTGTGTGTCTGTGTGTGTGTGTGTGTGTGTAATAATTTCTATTCTCAATTCTGTATTTGTGAAATGTATCTCAATGAGTTATTTGTATTTACTGTCATTTAATAAAGTCTAGTGCTCATCTCTTATACATCTCCTAAGCACCACCCCCCCCCCCCCCCACTTCCCGTCTCTCACACTGCTGTTACCTTGCGAAGGGTAAGAGAGGGAGAAGATTGCTACTGGCCCATTTTAAATGTTTTCCTTGGAAAATGAATTGGTTATGTCATCAATATTAATGTATATTATTGTATATTAATGTATATCAAAGATGTATTATGAATTTATGCTCTACAGTTAGTTTTATATTGTTTAACCAATAAAGTAAGTCTTATGGATGTTTTTATCTTACTGGTGTTTTGACTCCATTACCACATGCTGGTCATGTCATCAACATCACTTTGCGGGGGTTTCACAGTATAAATTCTGTTATTTTCCATGCTGAGGAGCAAAGGGGTAAAAATGGAAGAAACTTCAGAAGATAATGATGGTTATGTTATTTTGTCTTCTAAACGTACAGAATTTCCTTGTTAAATGTAAGATACTAGCAAGTTAATTTTGCTCCACAGTTTTTAACTCACCCACCAGGTGCCACTGTTTTCAACTTGCAATTATAATTCTTTTTAAATACAGATATTCCCCGACTTACAACTGTAATGGGGACTAACGGATTGGTTGTAACTTCGGTTTGGTTGTAAGTCAGGGAACAGGGACCTCGGGCTGCTGGCAGGAGTGGGGACCATTGTATACAGTACTTTTAATACAAAATGTGTAGCGTAGTTTTAATAATAATAATTAGTCGTATGTGTGAGTGGATGTAACTCGCATAGGTCAGGACTATCTGTAGTTTGAAAATATTTTAAAATACAAAATGTTTTCCTGGACAAATCGCAGCAAACCCCATGTACATTGAGTTGAGTACATATTGAAATGTTAAAATAAAGTATATGTGTGTGTTGAGGAAAAGGAAAAGTGGGATTGGACACTGCAAAAGGGTAAAAAGGGGAGAAAACCCAGAAGAAATGATCGTTGTGTTATTTTGTCTTAGAAAGAGAGCGAATAAATGCTGGAAAACAATTCCATGAAGTTGGCTCTTTTTTTACGCCGATGTAACCCCATTACACGTGCGTGCGTTTGTCCATACACATGAGTGTGTGGGTGTGCACGTGTGCATTTGTGTGGGTGTGCGTGTTCATTTCCAGTCAAATCGGAGGAGGGGTGGGTGACCCAGGAGTATGTTTGTTGGAGAGCTTAGAAAGGGCGTAGAGGGCAAACAGTTCAGAGGAGTGTCGATTTGTGGAAGTGAGTCACTGGGTAATTGAGTTAATTGGCAGGGACCAATATAAGGAGGAGTTGCCCAGGGAGTGAGTGGTGCTTGAGGCTTTGGTGAGCAGAGGCCAAGAAAGATCTTGCTTGCTAGCTACCAGAGAGGTAAGGCCAGGTGAGGTAGTTTAAATCCTTTAATTGAATTTCGATAATGAAGGCAGTTGGGGCAGTGGATTACTCCTGTTGTGGGATGTAGGAAATCTGGGGCAATTTACTTGTCCACCTCCAGAAGGTGCATCCAGCTGCTGCTCCTTTCAACCTGAGTTCGGGAACTGGAACTAGAACTGGCACTGGAGTTAGATGAACTGCAGATCTTGAGGGAGGCAGAGGTAGTTGTAGACAGCAGTTTTAGGGAGGCACTCACTCCTAAAATTCAGGAGGCAGGTAGCTGGGTGACTGTCTGGAGCGGGAAGGGGAAGATGTCGACTGAGTAGAGCTCTCCTGTGGCCATTCCCATCAACAATAGGTTTTTGATACTGCTGGTGGGGGCGACCTACCAGGGACAAGTCAAAGAGGTCATGTCTCTGGCACAGAAGGGAAGAGGAGAGCTATGGTGGCTATGGCTAGACAAGTAGATAGGGGGTTTCTGTGAATGAGATTGGGGCTCCTGGATGTTCCCTCCCAGGTGCCAGGGTCAGGGATGTCTCTGATCGAGTTCCTAGCATTCTGGAGGGGAGGGGTGAGGAGCTGGGTGTCATGGTCCATGTGGGGAGTAGGGATGAGGTCTTGAAGAGGGAATACAGGGAGTTAGGAAAGTTAAAAAGCAGGATCTCAGGGGTGGTCATCTCAGGATTGCTGCCTGTGTCACGTGCCAGAGAGGGTTGGAACAGGAAATAGTGGCAGATGAAGGCGTGGCTTAAGAGTTGGTGCAGGGGACAGGGGTTTAGATTTCTGGATCATTGGGATCTCTTCTGGGGAAGGTCTGACCTGTACAAAAAAGGACAGGCTACACCTGAACTGGAGGGAGAAGCAATAACTTGGCAGCAGGTTTGCTAGAATGGTTGGGGAGGGTTTAAACTAGTTTGGCAGGGGAATGGGAATCAGAATGTGAGTGCAGAGATTAGGGTCCAAGGGAACCAGGGTGTTCGAGTCGAGAAAGGAAAATAGAACAAAGTCAAAAATAATGTACAGCAAAGATGACAAAAAGGACAAGCAGGTGAAAAGACAAGATCATTTACTGAACAATAGAGATACAGAGAAATCGGTAACAGATACTGGTCTAAGGGGACTGTACTTAAATGCACAGAGCATTAGGAATAAAGTGGATGACCTTGTACAGCTACAGATTGAAAGATCGGACATTGTAGTATCACTGAGACATGGGTTAATGATGGATATGATTGGGGCTGAATGTCCAAGGGTACACAAAAGGGGGTGACGTGGCCCTGATGGTAAACAATGATAGTAAATCACTAGAAAGAAGGGACATAGGGTCAGAAGAGGTAGAATCCTTGTGGGTCGAGTTAGAAATGGCAAGGATAAAAAGGCCCTATTAGCAGTTATATACAGGTCCCCAAACAGTAGCCAGGAGGTGAACTATGAGTTACAGCCGGAGATGGAAGGAAACAGCACGTCAGAAGGAAAATGTCAAAATAATTATGGGGGGTTTTAACATGAAAGGGGATTGGGAAAGTCAGGAAGGTAATGGATCAGAGACAAATTTGAAAAGGAAAAGCTGATATCAGGCGTGTCAATATTTCAGTGGAACAAAGGGAATTACAGTGATATGAGAGAGGAATTGGCCCAAGTTGACTGGAAAAGTAAGCTGAATGGAGGGACGGTAGAGCAGAATTGGAGGATATTTCTACAAGAAGAAAAGTGCAGGATAGATATATTCCAAGAAAAGTGGGGGAAATGGCACAAATGTGGCTACAAGAGAGGAAGCTAAAATAAAAGCAAAAAGGAGGACGTGCAAGGAAGCAAAAATTAGGGAAAAACAGACTGGAAACAAAAACACAGAAAGAGACAAAGGAAGTCATCAGGAAAGAAAAGATGAATTATGAAAAGAAATTGGCAAATAACATGCAAAATGATATGAAGTTTTTTAAAATGTGTAAAGAGTAAAAGAGAAATGTGGGTAGATCTAGGACCGATTGAAAATGATGTTGGGCAAATTATAATGGGTAACAAAGAGATGGCAGAGGAACTAAATGAGTATTTTGTGCCAGTCTTCACTGAGGAAGACATTAGCAACACACCTGATAGTCAGAGGTTTCTTGGAATAGAATTGAGAAGGGTCAGGATTACTAGAGAGATGGTGCTTAGTAAACTGAATGGTCTAAAGATGGATAAGACTCCTGGACCAGATGAGGTGCACCCACAGGTTCTGAAGGAAGTGGCTTTGGAGATTGTGGAGGTATTGGAAATGATTTTCCAGAAATCTATAGACTCTGGAATGGTTCAGGAGGATTGGAAGGTCGCAAATGTAGAAAGGAGGGAGGCAGAAAAAAGGAAATTATAGGCTTATTAGTCCGACGACGGTCGTTGGAAAGTTATTGGAATCGATCCTCAAGGACGGGGTTATGAAATACCTGGAGGTGCATGATAGGTCCAGGACAGCATGGGTTCATGAAGGGAAGATCCTGCCTGGCCAACCTAATGAAATTGTTTTGAGGAAATCTCAAGTAGGATGTTGTGTATTTGGATTTTCAAAAGTCCTATGTTAAGGTGCCGCATAAAAGGCTACTTAATAAGATGAGACCCATGGAATTACTGGGAAGATATTAGATTGGATGGAGCATTGGCTGATAGGCAGAAAGTGAATAAAGGGATCCTGTTCTGGTTCGTTGCCTGTTACTAGTGGGGTTCCGCAGGGGTCGGTGTTGGGGCCGCTTCTTTTCACAATGTGTATTGATGAGTTAGATTATGAATTGAATGGTTTTGTGGCAAAGTTTGCAGACAACACCAAGATAGGTGTTGGAGTAGGAAGAGTTGAAGAAACCGAAAGGTTGCAGAGAGTGTAGGAGAGGGGGCAAAGAAATAGCAGCTGAGATACAATGTTGAGAAATGTACGGTTTTACAGGCAGATTATTATTTGGATGGGAAGAAAAACCAAAATTCAGAAGTGTAAAGGGACTTGGGGACCCTCGTGCAGGATAACCAACAGGTTAACCACCAGGCCGGATTGGCAGTAGAGAAAGCGAATGCTATGTTGGATTCATTTCAAGGGGAATAGTGTGTAAGAGTAAAGAGGTGTTGATGAGGCTCTATGGGGCACTGATGAGACCTCATTTGGAGTATTGTGTGCTGTTTTGGGCACCTTATCTTGGAAGGGATATAATGATATTGGTGAGGGTACAGAGATTTACCAGGATGATTTCTGGAATGGAGGGACTAACGTATGAGGATTGTTTATCGGCTCTTGACCAGTAGAGTCATTGGAGTAAAGAAGGGGATCTCATAGAAACATTTTGAATGCTGAAAGGATTGGACAAAGTAGATGTGAATAAGATGTTTCATTGGTGGGTGAATCCAGGACAAGAGGGCACAATCTTAGAATTAGACGGTACCCAGTTAAAACCGAGATGAGCAGAAATTTCGTTAGCCAGAGGGTCGTGGATTTGTGGAATTTGTTGCCACATCCAGCTGTGGAGGCCCAATCGTTGAGGGTGTTTAAGGGGGAGATTGATGGGTATCTAATGAGTCAGGGTAACAAAGGATATGGGAACAAGGCCGGAACTTGGAACTAGATGTGAATTCAGGGTGGAGTAGACTCAAATGGCCTACTTCTGCTCCTTTATCATGTGACCGTGTGCGTACATGCACCGTGGCCCAGAGAAATGCTGTTTCCTCGAGTTGTATGCGTACAGTCAGATGGTAATTATCTTCATGAGCAAGAGGTTTGTGCTTTGAGATAAAGCAGGAGGTTTTAAATCTCGACGCTGATGCATTTAGCTTGTAGCTCCATGTGCCTTGAATCACAATGTACTTTTGTAGACCAATGCCTGCTGACCAACTAAATGAAACATCTCGGTATTGTAAACAATGTGGATGTTTTAGTTTTCTGAAGGTTCTACCTGCCTTGGAGGAAGTATCATGTGGATCACCTACCTCAGTCTTGCTCAAAACATCAGCCAGATGTGCGTGTGCGTCCCTACCCTTCCTTCTCCAATCACCTCCTCAGCCCCTGCCCTCCCCACTTCTTCCCCTTCGCTCCCAGATCCACTGATCAGCATGTGCTCCCCCAGTGAGTGGAGATGACGTTAATTCAATTAAATCCCTCACGCCCCATTGCCTCTAATTTCCTCATGAACACCACCCTTCCAATGTTAGCATTTTTTTAAATGTAGACATTCCATTTTGCTATCTCTTCCTCCTCTGGACATTTGAAGAGTCTCCCCTCCCCTGGACGCTGCAGGGCCGGCTGAGTTCCTCCAGTATTTCTCTGTGTGTGTTTTTACTATAATCACAGCATCTGAAGACTTTCGTGTTTCACTCCATTAGTGAGAAAACCCATTGAGACGGTGCATTGTAGACAAGTAAAAGTCTCAAAATCCGGAGGGCTTGGGGATCCAGGTTTTCGGGATTCTTGGGCAGTACTTTTAAAATTCAAATTTAATGAGAATAAACAGGTCCATTTCGATAGTTTATTAACAAAACATTTTTTCATGTGAAATACAGTGTACAAAAAAAGGTATTACATTTCAGCACCTTCCACATGGTCGCTTGTTACCACTGCATCTGTGGCATGCATTCAAAAGCCACGAGTTATCAAGAAGTCCAGATTCTTTGGTAAAAACCCAGTGAAATGCTGGAGGAACTCAGGTGGTCTTTTCAGCATCCATAAGAGACAAAGCTATATCGCTAATGTTTCAGGCCTGAGCCCTTCTTCAAGGAATAGGCATAATGGCAAAAAAAACCAGGAGATCTCAGAATGGAGACAGTGCTGGGTGGGGGAGGAGTCCAGATCAACAAAAGGTACGATGAGGAGAGGTGAGAATTTAGCATGTAAATGGAGAAGGGAGAGAGACAGAGCTGGGAGAAGGTGACGGGAGGAGGGGGAGAAGAGGTGGGGGTGGGTGGGTGGTAGTTTAATGAAAGCCAGAGCAGATATTAATGCCATCTAGTTGGAGGTTGCCAGTGGGAGGATGAGGTGTTGGTCCTTCAATTTGCGGGTGGTCTCAGTCTGGCAGTGCATGAGATCGTGGACCGACATGTCAGCAAGGGAATGGGATGGAGTATTGAAATGGGCAGCCACTTGGAGAGCCACGCTCTTGCCATGGACAGAGCCAAGGTGCTCAACAAAGTGATTTCCAAGTCAGCGTCCAGTCTCTCCAATATAGGGGCGACCACAGTGGAAACACCAGATGCAGTAGACGACCCCCGCAGTGAAATGGTGGAAGGACGGGAGGTCCAGATTTTTGGACTTCAACTGAAATTATATGAAGTGAAGCTCTCTCATCCTCCCCTCTGGGTCTTTAACCATTTTCTTGTTACCAAACATTTTGCCATCAGAGGAAAACTCTCTGAACTTCTCCTGAATGTTGCTCATACCGTGATTGTGAGCTTCTTTCCGAGTCACGTCCCTTTCCACCCGCGAGAGAGTGACTCCAGCTTCTGCATGGAATAAGCAAACCATCCTTGCACTTGGGCCCAAGGAACTTGACTAAGGTGGCGTTGCCTCAATACCACAGGTCGCAATGGAAGCACAGAAGTAAGCAGGCCCTTATATTTTTTTTTCGCAAGACTGTCCCAAGGTCTGTGCGATTAGGTGCTGTGAAACTCAACATTGTGATCCGTCTCCTTGCAAAGCGTTGGTTGACCATTTGCTGACTGTTGTCAGAATTTGCACAGGGAATCTAATCAGAAACACCGCATAAATTAAAAAATATAACACGAATGACAACAGTGGGTGTGAAGGTGAGCAGGCTGCATCTGGGAGGGTCATCGAGGCCTCAGATTTATTGTCAGAGTAAATACATGGCATCACATTCCTTTATCCTGCAGACCAGAGCTGAATGACCACTAATTGGTTGTGCATTAAAATAAACTGGACACAATGTGAACATGTAAACAAATAAAAGAACTGTAAACGGATAACAAATGCAAACACACTGTGCAATACCGAGAGAGCAAAGAAAATCAATAAAGTGCACAAGTACAAGTCCCTGATTGAGTTGGCCATTGAGGAGTCTGATGGTGGAGGGGTAGCGGCTGTTCCTGAACCTGATGGTACAAATCTTATGGTGCCGATACCTCTTTCCTAATGGCAGCAGCAAAAGGGTGAGGGTCTTTGATAATTGTTGCTGGTCTCCAACAGCAGCGTTCCCTGTAGAGGTATTCAATAGTTGGGAGGGTTTTACCTGTAATTTACTGGGCTGTGTCCACTACCTTTTGCAGGGCTTTACGTTCAGGGGGATTGATGTCCCCATACCAGACCGTGATACAGCCAGTCAGTACACTTTCCACCTCACCTCTGTAGAAATTTGCCCAGGTTTCTGGCGTCGTGCCAAACCTCCGCAAACTCCTGAGGAAGTTGAGGCGCTGACAGGCATTCTTCCTGATGCCAATAGTGTATTGGGTCCAGGAAAGATCCTCCGAGATAGTGACTCCCAAGAACCTAAATGTGCTCACCCTCCCCACCTCTGAACCCCTCCCCCCCAGTGATCACTCTGGCTCTCCTTTCCTGAAGTCAATAATCAGCTCCTTAGTTTTGGTGACATTGAGCGCAAGGTTGTTGTTGATGGTGCTTCACAGCAGTTAACTGAATAGTGTTTCACAGAGGATCTCACGGGGAGGCGTTAGCATTGCGTTCAGTGCAGTGCTTTCACAGCCCCAATGACCGGGGTTTGAATCCAACGCTGTCTGAAAGGAGTTTGTACGTTCTCCTTGTGTCTGCATAGGTTTCCTTCAGGACTCTGGTTTCTTCCCACCCTTTAAACGTACCAGGGGTTGTATGTGAATTGGGTGACAGTCCTGTGGGCCAGAAGGGCCCATTACCGTGCTGTATGTCTAAATTTAAAGGTACACTTCTTGTTCCTACTTGCCGGGCAATGTGTCGCCCCTGTTCCTTAACGACTCGACCCTCATCATGCCTGTAAAGTCCGCGTTCCGAATAACCCCAGGAGATGGGAGACAGGAGAAGATGGCCTGGAAAGCATCCCAGAAGGTCTTTATCCTGAAGACGTAGATTATGGGGTTGATGACGGAGTTGATGTGGGACAAAATGATGGCAGCTAGCATCAGCACTGGCGGGATGTTGCAGTTTGGGCAATAGAGCTTGATGCAGTTCAGGATGTGCAGAGGAACCCAGCTCAAGGTAAAACAGAAGAGGACGATGAAAAGGGATGTGGCTGTCCAGAATTCCTTGTGGATAATTTTCTGTCGCCTCTCCTGCACGCTGATGTTGACGTGCCTCTCGGCTATTCTCCGAATCTGTTTCCTGACCTCGAGGAATATCTTGGCGTAGATGATGAACATGGCAACCAACGGCAGCAGCATGGAGCAGAAGAAGTTGAAGTAAACCATGTAGGTCTCATCAATGACGTTGTGGAAGAGGCAGCTCTCGCAGGCGGTGGGCTCCTTGCGCCAGCCCATCAGGGGAGCCAGCCCAATCAGCGCGGCCAGTGCCCACGAAGTGGTGATCACTGACGCCACGTTCCTGGGCGTCATCAGAATCTGGTAGTGGAATGGAGCCAGGATGGCAATGTAGCGCTCCAAGGCGATGGTGAACAGGCTGAAGATGGAGGCTTGGGTCAGGACGAGCAGTGTGCACAGCATCAAGGTGCAGAGGTAATAGTTACCCTTGGGGAGGCCAAGATCGGAGAGCAAGGCGCATGGGATAGCTACAGCACCAACCAAGATGTCCGCCACGGCCAAAGACACCAGGAAGAAGTTAGTCGCTGTCTGCAAATTCCTCTTCCTGACCACAACAAAACAAATAAAAATGTTCCCAAGTATAGCAAAGAGAGCTGTTAAGAGTTCCACTACAAAATAGCCAATCCTGATATGGAGAAGAGCGTTGGTACAGTTGATCTTACTGTGGGTCAGATTCGACAGGCCGCCAGTTGTCACATCCATTGTGACATGAAGGTGTGCAGACTATTTCCTCTTTCCTCTTCTCCTTCCTCTCATTGTTCACCCATTCTTCATTCCCACCTTCGGTCACTGGCAAATCTTCGATGAGTGCAGTCAGTTCCACCTGAGAAAAATGGTAACACAGCAAAATTCCTGTTATCCGCAAGCAAAAAAATCCAGGAAAATCAATAAGCAAAATTCAGAAGTTTAAAATTGGCAAGCCTTGCCGTTAGTTCACCAGTCACACAACACACAATCTCAAGCAACCAGAAAATTAACTTATCTGACATCTACCAATCCCCATAGGTGCCTGATACCAGGGTGCAAGGTTTACTGTAATCAGATTGAATATTAGCTCAGAGTATCTTCTCTGCAGCCATTGGGCTCCTGAATGAACCCCACCGCAGTGATCTCACACTGCCCTTGCCACATGCTAATTGATCTTTTCATTATAATACAATGCACTGTCCTGTCCTCTCACATTTCTACTTGATACTGGTGTATTTAGCCCCCTCCCTCATCATCTCAGCCTTCCTTTCTACCCTCCCACCTGCATTCACCTATCACCTCTTACCTGCACCAGGGAAATAGGCAGAAGGTTCATCTAATTCATAAATTAGATCAGCCATGATCGTAGTGAATGGCAGAGCAGGTTCGATGAGCCATTTTTAGCCTACTCCTGTTCCTACTTCCTATGTACCTATGTTCATCACCACCCTCCAGATTCATTTTTTTCCCTGCTGTTCTCAGTCTCTTGAATTTGCATGTCTAAGGCAGAGATTGGAAGGTATTTGATTAGTCAGGGCATCGAGGGCCACGGGAAGAAAGTTGGGGAGTGGGGGTGAGTGGGAAGATGGATCGGCTCATGAGAGAATGGTGGGGCAGATTAGATGAGCCCACTGGCCTACTTCTGCTCCTCTAACTTGTGATACTTAATTGCCCCTCCCAATTGGAAAATACAATGTACTTTTCTCTTTTTTTTTTGAAGACTTTATTTAAAATTTTATAACATGAATACAATAGAGAATTACATTTAAAGAAAAATTTTTAAAAAATTAAAATGGTATGATTACAACATTACATCAGAAAACTACACAAAATAACCCCCCCCCATTAATTGTAACACAATATTAATAGTCTAACTTAAAATTAGTTCAACCCTTCCCCCCACCAAAATAAAGAGTGAAGAGTTAATAAAATTAACAATATTATATATGGAAAAAAATACCCACTTACAAAAAAAGAGATAAAACTTAACCTAAAAAAATTCTAACAAAAAAAAATTGTCAATACTAAAATATCACGCTTAAACATATATTTAAATCAAACTTAAATGCATATAATTAGCAAACGGAGTCCACTTTAACTTATAAAAAGACATCTTATCCTGAATTGAAAAAGATATTCTTTCCATAGTCAAACAAAATTTCATTTCCAAATACCACTTATCTAAAGTTAGTATATTTCTATCTTTCCAAGTAAGTGCTATACATTTCTTAGCCACGACTAAAGCTAAATAGATAAATGAAATCTGATAATCCTCTAAACCTAAATCAATTAATGATTGCATGTTCCTTAATAAAAATATATTGGGATCTAATACAAGATGGATATTATATAAACTGTTAAAAATAGATTGAATACCTTTCCAAAACTGTTGCAATCGATCACAAAGCCAAACAGTATGCAAAAAAGTATTGGCCGTCTGATCACGTCGAAAACAAGAATCCAACTTACTAAGACCAAATTTTTTAAATTTCTCTGGCGTTAAATATAGCTGATGAATAAAATTATAATTAATCATCGCTAGTCTAGCATTAATTAATTTCTGAATACTATTCTGACAAATTTCCATCCAAGCTTCTTCAGCTATTTTATGTCCTAAATCTTTTTCCCATTTCAACTTATCTTAATCCAAGTCTTTTTTACTATCAATTTCTTGTAAAATACAATACAAATCAGATATATATCCCTTTTTTGGTATTGAAAGTACATATTCTTCAAAACTAGATTCAGGCAATAAAATCATATGTCGACCACATAACTGTTTTACAAAAGATCTTAATTGATAATATACAAATATAGAATTTGCACTAATACCATATTTCCTTTGTAATTCATCAAAGGAACAAAAACAACCCTCAGAAAAACAATCAGATAAATTTTTTATTCCCTTCTTTTCCCATTGTTTCAAAGTGGCATTGGAGACCGTAAAAGGAACAAGTTGATTATTATATAATGGCAATCTTCCAGAATATATATTTTTAAGTCCCAATTTTTTAAGTTTACTTGTCCATAAATTCAATAAATGTTTCAATATTGGTACATCATAAATTCGTAATAAATTTTTATTCCATCGAAACAAAAACTCATGAGGAAATTTTTCTAAAATAACCACCATTTCTATCTTTACCCAACTAGGTGGGTCGTCCATATTCATTAATGCACTAAGAAATTTGAATTGAGCTGCTTCATAATAATGCTGAAAATTCGGTAATCTTAAACCTCCAAATTGAAAATCCCACATCAATTTTCTCATTGCTACTCTCAGAAATTTTCCCTTCCATAAGAATTCTCTAATCGCTTTATATAAGTCCTTAAAAAAACTTTTTTTTAAAAAAATAAGGAATTGATTGAAACAAATATTGTATTCTAGGAAAAATATTCATTTTTATGGTATTAATCCTCCCTAGTAAACCCAAAGGTAGATCCCTCCGCCTAATCAAATCTAATTTAATCCTTTTTATTAAAGGAAAATAATTAATTGAATATAATTCTTGAAATTCCGTATTAACATTAATTCCTAAATATTTAATTTGTGTAGTCCACTTCAAATTTGTAATATTTTTATATACTGAATAATCATCTTTACAAATTGGCAAAATTTCACTTTTAGCCCAATTTACTTTGTAACCAGATAATTGGCCATAAATTTCTAAACATTCTTGAATTGCAGGTAAAGAAGTATCTGGATCCACCAAATATAATAAAACATCATCAGCAAATAAATTAATCTTAATTTACTTTTCTCTTTGAAGTTCAACACCAAATCTGCAGATGCTGGGGTCCAGAACTCCAGCAAAGTGCTGGAGAAACTCAGCAGGTCACGCAACACAAGATGGTTGACATTTCAGGCTTCAGCCCTTAATCAAGAGCGCCAAAAATCAGGCAGATTCTGGGGTTACAGGGAAAGATTCAACAGGTTGGGACTTTATTCCCTGGAGTGGAGGAGAATGAGGGGAGATTTAACAGAGAAATATAAATTTATGAGGCTTTTTCCACTGAGTGTCGGTGAGACCCAAACCAGAGGACATAGGTTAAGAGTGAAAGGGGAAAAGTTTAGGGGGAAAACTTCTTCACACAGTGAGTGGTGGGAGTGTGGAATGAGCTGCCAGGTGAAATGGGAATGTGGGTTCAACTTTAACATTTAGGAAGAATTTGGACAGGCACGTGGATGGGAGAGGTATGGAGGGCTACGGATTGGGTGCAGGTCAGTGGGACGGCAAAAAAAAAAATGGTTCGGCACAGACTAGAAGGCCCATTGTCTTATCCAACATCCCATCTCCTACACTCAATATTTTGATTTATGAACGCCAATGTATCAAAAGCTCTCTTTACAACCTGATCTACCTATGACACCACTTTCAGGCAATTGTGTATCTGTATTCCCAGATCCCTCTGTTCTACCGCACTCCTCCGTGCTCAACCAGTTACCATGTACGTCCTACCTTGATTTGTCCTTCCAAAATCCAAAAGCGTACTGGTCTGTTTAAAGAGAGTTCTGGAACCAGGGCCCCAGTGAGTTTAAAGTGAGAGTGCAAACTGTACAAAATATTTCCTGGCCTGCTGAGTACTCTCTGTCCTTAATAAACTCATCCAGTCTGTTAGATTTACAAAAATCTAGATTAAAATGGGAAAAAGACTTAGGGACAATTTCTCAAGAAGATTGGAGGAACTTATATAAAGATCGTTTGACTAAAATTGTCAATGTGAGATATAGATTAGTTCATTCTAATTTTATACATCAATTATATTTGACTCCTGAAAAATTAAAGAGATACAACTTAATTTCTTCAGATTTATGCTTTAGATGTCAGAAAGAAATAGGTTCCTTTTTTATATTCTACTTGATTTTGTGATAAGGTAAAACTTTTTGGATGCAACTTAAAGAATTTCTACAAAATGTTTTTAAAGTTAAATTTTCAATGGACCCATCAATATTTTTTCTAGGTAATATTAAAAAGGTATGTTTGGAATTAAGATTAACTAGATTTCAAATTGCATTTTTGCGACTAGCAGTAGCGAGAAAAAGTATTGCGATTACTTGGAAAAATGAAACTGATTTGAATTTATATAGGTGGCCCATGGAGTTGAGATCTTGTAATCCAATGGAAAATAATAACGTATAATTTACATGATCATTATCTTTTTTATCAGAAAGTTTGGAGCCCTTATTTGGACTACGTGGGTTTAAAATTTTGAATTCTTTGGCCACGCTGCGGTGGTGTCACTCCAGTCCATGGTAATTAATCATGTTATTATAGTTTACGTCTCCTTTTTCTTCTTTCTTCCTTTCTTTGGGGAGGTAGATTAGATGGTTAGGTGAGGTTTTGGGGAGGGGAGGGGAGAGATGGTACTAATGACAGTAGGGTGGGTTAGGGGGGTTTTGGGCTTATATACCATGTATTCTTTATTGATAATTTTTATCATTTGGTTTTAAATTTTTTAATAAAATATTTTTTTTTAAACTCATCAGAGAGTAAAATATATCTGAAGTTTTCAGGCGTCATCTGCAGCACTAACTGGAACTACAGAAACACAACAGAAAAGGGTGGAAAAACTAGAAGCTGATCAGACATTGGAGTCATACAGTGGGAAAAAGGACATTCAGCCCATCGCACTACAAGACATAGGAGCAGAAATAGGCCATTCAGCCCATTGAGTCTGCCCTGCCATTTAATCACGAGGTGATCCATTTCCCCACTCAGCCCCACGACCCACCTTCTCCCCATAACCTTTGATGCCCTGGCTAATCAAGAACCGATCAATCTCTGCCTTAAATACACCCAACGACCTGGCCTCTACAACTGCCTGTGGTCACAAATTCCACAGATTTATCACCCAACTTCCTCTGAATCTCTGTTCTAAATAGACACTCATCAATCCTGAAGTTGTGCCCTCTTGCCCTAGTCTCACCATCCATTCAAAATATTTCAATCAAATTCTCCTAAATTCCAATGAATACAGGCCAAACACTCCTCATATGATAACCCTTTCATTCCCAAAATCATCTTGGTGAACCTCCTCTGAATCCTCTCCAACATCAGCACACCCTTTCTTAAATGAGGAGCCCAAAACTGCTCATAATACTCCCAAGTGAGGCCTTATAAAGCCTTAACATCACATCCCTACTCTTATATTCTATTCTTCTTGAACTGAACGCCAGCACCGCATTTGCCTTCTTCAACCTACAAGTTTACCTTCAGGATATCCTGCATGGGGACTCCCAGGTTCCCTTGCATCTGGGTATTCATAATTCTGCCTGTTTGTTTTTTCTACCAAAGTGCATGACCGTACTCTTTCTGACATTATATTTCATTTGCCAATCTCCTCATCTGTCCGAGTCCTTCTGCAGCCTCCCTGTTTCGTCTACACTCCCTGCTCCTCCACTGGCCTTAGAATAACCTGCAAACTTGCCTTCAAAGCCATTCATTCCAAATCTATATTATTACTATATAGTGTAAAAAGAAGTGGCCCCAACACCGACCCCTGTGGAACCCCACTAGCCATTGGCAGCCAATCAGAATATGATCCCTGTATTCTGACACTCTGCTCGCTGCCAATCAGCCAATGTTCTACCCACGTTGCTATGTTTCCTGTTATACCATGAACTCTTATCTTGTTAGGTAGCCAAATGTGCGACATCTTGTCAAAGGTCTTGTGAAAATCCAAACACCCGACATCCGCTGAATCTCCCCCTTATCCAACCTGCTCGTCACCTCTTTAAAGAATTCCAACAGTTTGTCAAGCAAGATTTTCCCTTGAGGAAACCATGCTGGGTTTGGCCTATCCTGTCATGTGCCTCCAAATGCACTGCAACCTCCTCCTTGACAATTGTCTCCAACATCTTCCCAACCACTGACGTCAGGCAACCCAGTCTATAATTCCATTTCTACTGCCTCCCTTCCCTTCTTGAACAGTAGGGTGACATTTGAAGTTTTCCAGTACTCCCGGACTATGCCAGCATCTATTGATTCCTCCACAATCTTTACTTCTCAAAACCCAAGGGTCCAGGAGGACTTTTCCACCATTAGGTCATTCAGCTTTCTGAGCACCTTCTCCCTTGAAATAGTAATTGCACTCACTTCCCTTCCCTGATACCCCTTGATGTCTAGCACACTGCCAGTGACTTCCACAGTGAAGACTGATGGAAAATAGTAATTTAGTTCATCTGCAATCTCCTTATCTCCCATTATCATTTCTCCAGCATCATTTTCTATTGGTTCTAATTCTACTCTCACCTCTCTTTTACTCCTTATGTACATGAAGCACACTTACTTGTGGCCCTAATCCAACAACTGCCTCATCGCCTTCAATGCCTGAATGATCCAAGTGCTGTCAGTGACTCTACTTCCGCCATTCCCCCAGGCAATGTGGTCCCCTCTCTCTGGATGAGGTTCTCTTTCAATCTCTTAGCCAAAATCTTTCTCCCCCTAGTTTCATAAACCTTCAATATGGGGAGCAGTGACTGAGAGATATAGAATTAGAGAGGGATTCCAAGAAATTGCTCTTTTCTGTCTCCTTCCTAATTCTATATACCTCATACTTTCCCCCTCTTACTTCCCCCCACCTCCATTCCAGGGAAAACAACTCACCTTTCTAGTTGCTCCACATAACAGAAAACCTCCATCCAGGCAGCGTCCTTGTGAAAGTCCCTGCATCTTCCAGAGGACTCATCTCCAGAAATGCAGACCCTACTCCAGCTGAGGTCTCACCAAGTTTTTATAAAGTTGTGGAATGACCTCCTGCCTCTGGTATTCAATGCCCCCACCCTCCTCAATCCCAATGAGGGGATCTTCCTCCGAAACAGTAATGCTTCTCCTTCCACCGAGAAATGGACTGGAGGTTAATCCACAGGACCATAAGAACAGCAAAGAGGAACACTGGGGTCTTCCTCCTCCTCATCAATGTGTTCTACCAGGATCGTTGTCTGAAGAGGGCGTGCAAAATCACTGAGGAACCCTTCCACCCAACACACAGTGTCTTTCAGCTGCTCCCGCCGGGGAAGAGCTATAGGAGGATCAGAGCCAGCACCACCAGGCTGAGGAACAGTTTCTTCCCACGGGCAGTGAGAATGCTGAACGACCAAAGGAACTGCTCACACTCACCGTCCAAGGCTCCCATATTCATCAAACAATATTTTTTATCTGAATATTTGTCCTGCATACCATATATACTCGTATAATAGTTGAGTTTTGGGGACCAATTTTTCAGGTCAAATTAGGTGGGAGTTGACTTTTACATGGGTCATACTTTTGACCGTGGTAATTACCTACGTCATTCAAGGTGCTGGGAGCTCAGATGGGCAGACGGCTGAGGCGAGGATTCACAGTCGTGCTGTTGGGAGCTCTGGTGGACAGGCGACCGGGGCGAGGATCTGTGGTCAGGGCGTCAGGAGCTTGGATGGATGGGAAGCAGGGGCGTTGGGTGCACAGATGGGTGGGAGGTAGGGGAGTTGGGAGCACGGGTGGGTGGGCGGTCAGGGGCGTTGGGAGCACAGATGGGTGGACGGTCAGAGCGTCAGGAGCTTGGATGGGCAGGAGGCAGGGGCATTGGGAGTATGGATGGTGGGAGGCAGGTTCCACAAATGGGGGGGGGGGGGGGGTTGACTTTTACATGAGTATATTTGAAATGTTTTGTTTGTTATGTGTGTTATGTTTTGCACCAAGGACTGGAGAACGCTGTTTCGTCCGGTTAAATTGTGCAATCAAAGGACAATAGACTTGATATTTCTGGACATGCTTAGATTTTGCAACATTTTCCATTTTTTAAATCTTCCGTGAGTAATTCATACTCGCTAGGCAAAATCCTGGCCGTTTACAACTCGCTGCAAGGGAGTTAAAACTTCATGTGCTGATTATTATCCCACTGAGTCACTTCCAATCAGGCTTTCGCAGACCATCCTTTTGGTCTACATTCCTTCCTCCCGCACCTCCCCCCCCACCCCCACCTCCCCCCCCCACCCCCACCTCCCCACCCCCCAGCCCCCCCATCATCTTACCTCCAAATGAAAATCTATTTTCACTTCTTTCATTCCCGGTTGTGACGAAGGATCACAGGCCCAGAATATTCTGTTTCTCTCATTCCACAGTCACCGCCGAACTTGCTGGGTTCATTTCCCCAGCACTTTTGTTTTTGTTTTAGGTATAATTTTTTAAAACGTAAATGTGAAATTTAGATATACCGCACAGTAACAGGCTATTTCAGCCCATTCTGCCCAATTGCGTTTTGAAGGGTGGGAGGAAACCGGAGCCCCCAGGGAAAACTCACGTAGGGACCTGCCTTACAGGCAGGGCAGAATTTGAACCCCGGTCCCAGTTGCTGGCGCTGTAACAGCGTGGCACACACCACTGCGTTAACTGAGCCTGCTGTTTTGTTTCAGATTTTTAGCAGCTGCCTCACCGGAACAACTTACCCTTTATGGGCTTGGAATTAACTGCTCAATACAACAGGGCTGATGACTGTTAATGTGTAACAGGCACAGGTTGTTTTAACCATTTAATCACGTCTGCACCAATGACACCGATAAACAGATACATTTTGATCGTCAGACCATGACGACAAACATCTCAATTAGATTACTTGATTGCTATCGATGCCTGTTATTCACGTTTTTGTATGAGCAAGAGATATTTAAAAAGGTTGAATGTACAAAAGTACACTGTGGCTGACAGCCAATATCAACCTTCTGTTTATTTCTGGATAAATTTTCCACACCTCTAGATTTGGTCCGGGCACCCGACTCACAGTCGACTACATGAACTCACTGAAGCCCTTGACTAGATTCCAGCCTGTAACTCGTACTTCGACTCAGCCACAGCATTAGATTTGTCCTCTCCGGTTTCCATTGCCCCCACCCCCACCTGAGTCTCTCGTTCTCTTTCCCCATCCCCCTGTCTCCCTTCCTCCAACTCCCATCTCCCTTCCCTCTCTATTCAAAGCTACCCCCTCCCCCGATCAAAGTTTAAAGTTCTGTTTTATTGTCTCATATAATCCTGAGATTCTTTTATCTGTGGGCCAGGCACAATTGGTTGTGCAAAAAAAAACTGTACATAATGTACACATGTAAGCAAATAAAACGATGTAAACAAACTGTGCAATACAGAAATTTTAAAAATCAATAAAGTGCAAGAGTCCTTAAATGAGTCCCTGATTGATCACTTCTCGGCTTTCTACCCTCCAATCACTCAGGCCCCAGGCTGAACTTTAGTAAGGCCCTAGGCCCCACCACCCTGCCCACAGCCCCCACCAGCAGATTGTGTTTATTAGTCTCGGATTTCAGAGTCTGTGCATGTGTCGCTCTGAGTTGTACTTGAAATGTCAGTTGTACTTCGTTGAACAGGAAATGGAAAGTTGCGTTCCCTGGAGAAAATAACTTACAATCTGAGAAATAAGTGCAGCACCTTTCGGAAGATTTGGCAGCCATACATGCACTACATAGGTGCATGGAAGTGATTGCTCTACCGTTCCCTGCTGCGGCTCCCTCTCTCTCGCACTGATCCCGATCAAGGAAAGTAAAGGATGACCCTCGACCCGGAAGCTGTCCATTGAGCCGTGATAGGCCCTGTTTCTTTTTCATTATTTGTAGTCTTATTCATTTCCTTAATGTTAATGTGTGTTATTTTTATTGACAAAGGAGGTTGCTGCCCGCCT
The DNA here is from genome assembly GCF_036971445.1 of Narcine bancroftii. Lineage (NCBI taxonomy): Eukaryota > Metazoa > Chordata > Chondrichthyes > Torpediniformes > Narcinidae > Narcine > Narcine bancroftii. The sequence goes on from NC_091481.1 coordinate 74,217,940, forward strand.
CACAGTTCGGTGGGCAGCAACCTCCTTTGAAGAAGACCGCAGAGCCCACCTCACTGACAAAAGACAAAGGAGAAAAAACCCAACACCCAACCCCAACCAACCAATTTTCCCTTACAACCGCGCCTGCCTGTCCCGCATCGGACTTGTCAGTCACCAATGAGCCTGCAGCAGACGTGGACATACCCCTCCATAAATCTTCGTCCGCGAAGCCAAGCCGAAGAAGTAGTATGAATGAATTGTTTAGTTTTATAGGTGGGGGGGAGGGGGGAGGGTAATGATGTGGGCTTGTATATACAGTCATAGAGAAAAGGAGTACATATCCATGTATCTTTGGCTTGGCTTCGCGGACGAAGATTTATGGAGGAGGTAAATGTCCACGTCAGCTGCAGGCTCGTTTGTGGCTGACAAGTCCGATGCGGGACAGGCAGACACGGTTGCAGGGGAAAATTGGTGGGTTGGGGTTGGGTGTTGGGTTTTTCCTCCTTTGTCTTTTGTCAGTGAGGTGGGCTCTGCGGCCTTCTTCAAAGGAGGTTGCTGCCTGCCGAACTGTGAGGCGCCAAGTTGCATGGTTTGAGGCGATATCAGCCCACTGGCGGTGGTCAATGTGGCAGGCACCAAGAGATTTCTTTAGGCAGTCCTTGTACCTCTTCTTTGGTGCACCTCTGTCACGGTGGCCAGTGGAGAGCTCGCCATATAACACGATCTTGGGAAGGCGATGGTCCTCCATTCTGGAGACGAGACCCACCCAGCGCAGCTGGATCTTCAGCAGCGTGGACTCGATGCTGTCGACCTCTGCCTCTCGAGTACTTCGACGTTAGGGATGAAAGCGCTCCAATGGATGTGACCATACCTGAACACAATATTCTAAGTGTGGTCTCACAAGAGATTTATAGAGCTGAAAAAAATCACCTCATGATTCCTGAACTCAATCTCCTCACTAGTGAAGCCCAGCATCCCATAAGCCTTCTTAACTATTCTTTCTACCAGCACAATGACCTTGAAAGATCTCTGGATTTGGACCCCAAGGTCCCTCTATTTTCCCCCACTGTTAAGCATCCTATCATTAACCCTGCACTCAGCCTTAAAGGTCAACCTTCCAAAATGCATCACCTCACACTTGGCATTTTTCTGTCCAACTCTCCATCCTGTCTCTATCCTTGCTGTAACCTATGGACAACCTTCAGCTCCATCCACATCTCCTCCAATCTTCGTATCATCCGCCAACTTACTGAACCATCCCGCAACATCTTTGGCCCCATCGTTTATAAATCACAAAGAGCAGGGATGCCAGAAAAGATCCCTGCAGAACTCCACCAGTCACTGACCTCCAAGGTAGAATAGTTTCTGTTCACCACCACTCTCTGCTTTCTACAGGCAAGCCAATTCTGAATCCACACAGCCAAAGTTCCATCGATCCCATGCCTCGCGATGTTCTGAACGAGTCTCTCAGGAAGGACCTTGTCAAATTCCTCACTAAAATCATACAGACCACATCTACGGCCCAACCCTCATCAATTTCCTTTGTTACCTCCTCAAAAAACTCAATTAGGCTCATGAGGCATGGTCTTCCCCTCACAAGGCCATGCTGGCTATCCCCAAGGAGACTGCACTTCTCCAAATGCTCATAAACCTGTCCTTAAGAAACTTCTCCAATAGTTTTCCTACCATTGACGTAACTCACTGGTCTATAATTCCCAGGATTCTCCCTATTACATTTTTTAAACAAGGGGACCTCATTTTCCATTCTCCAATCCTGCTGCACCTCCCCATGGCCAAGCAGGATGCAAAGATCATCGCCAATGCCACAGCCCTCTCTTGCTCCCTTCTCATAGCAACCTGGGGACTTCAATCCTAATATTTTTAAGAAGATCCAACACCTAATCCCAACGTGGTCCAGTACACAGGCCTGCACTATTCTGACCTCACCTTGACCAAGGCCTTTTTCTCTGGTGAATACTGAAGCAAAGTATTCATTTAGGACTCACAAGATTCCATGAGATCTCAACAAGATGGACAGAGCGATTGTGTTATCCAAACTGAGGGGTTTAAATCTCAGTATACACTGTCTCAAAATCAAGCCACTTGGGACAGAAATGAGGAGGGATTCACCCTGATCTAGTTCCACTGCTTCCATCTGTCCTTATCCTCTTCCATTCTCACTCTTCTCTTCATCATCAACCTCCCCACCCCATATCGTCTCCTTCCCCACCTGTTTCTCCACACGAATATGTTCTTATTATTGTAATTAATATATGGCATTAACATCACCTTCTCCGGTTTCTGCTAGCCCATTCCCCGTTCTCCCTCTCTTCCCCATCTTCTTTCCTCCAGCTCTCTACCCCTTCATTCACAGACCCATCCCCTCCCCCTACTTGCTGCTGCGCCCTCCCTCCCTTATCCCCCTAATACCTCCTGCCTGGGGGGTCTGGCCTCCTCCTCCTCCTGCCTCACCTCCCCCACCATTTTGTTGAGACATTTTGCTCATACCTTGATGATGAAGGACTCAGGCCCGAAACGTTGGTTCTGTATCTTTAACTTTGCGATATAAACTCCACTGTTTGACCTGCTGAGTTTCTCTCGCATTGTTACTTCCACCATATTTGTCCAGTATCCTCCCTCCCCTTCTCCCTTTCCCTTGCTTGCTATATCGCCTTCCGACCAGTCTCGATAAAGGGTCCAGCCATGAAACGCTGATTGATCATTTCTTTCCATAGATGCTGTCTGTCCTGCTCATTTCCTTCAGCTTCTCATTGCTTGCTGAGGAGAAATTTGTTTGTTGAGAGAGGTAAGTAGGTGATAAATGGGCAAGGCTACCAGCCACCATCATGTCACCCATCTACGGAGGCTCTACCGAGTATGTCCTGACTGGCTGCATCACAGAAGGGTACGCTTGCTGCAGTGAAATGGATTGGAGGTCGATTCACAAGACCATAAGAGTGGCAGAGAGGATCACAGTTTCAGGGGCGCTGTCTGCATCTTGGATAAAGTGAAGGCTCACAGCCAGAGGTTTATTTCATACCCATTCCTGTGGTTCTCTGTCATGTGGAACAAACACAGAAGGCAAATGCGATGTTGGTGTTCTCTTCAAGAGGAATAGAATATAAGAGGAGGGATGTGATGCTGAAGCTTTATAAGCCACTGGTGAGACCTTGCTTGGTGTATTGTGAGCAATTATATTTCCACACAGCTCAGTAACAGGCCCTTCCAGCCCAATGGCCCGTACCACCCAATTACACCCAATTGACTCACAACCCCCGGTACATTATGAAGGGTGGGAAGAAACCGGTGCGCCTGGAGGAAACCCATGGTGACATGGGGAGAGCGTACAAACTCCTTACAAACAGTGCAGGATTCAAACACGGGTTTTTGGTGTTGTAACAGCATCGCGCTAACTGGTCTTATTTGAGCTCCTCATTTAAGAACGGATGGGACAGTTATTGTAGCGGTTAAAGCAAGGCTGTTACAGAGCTAGCAAGTGATCAGATCCGGGATTTGAATCCCAAGCTGTCTGTAAGGTTTGTACGTTCTCCTCGTGTCTGCATGGGTTTCCCAGGGGCTCCAGTTTCCTCCCATCGTTCAAAATGTTGCAGGTCAATTAGGTGTATTTGGGCAGCAAGGACCGATGGGCTGAAAGGGCCTGTTACTGTGCTGTGTGTCAACATTTTAAAAAAATTTAAAGGATATGCTGGCATTGGAGAGGGTTCAAAGGAGGTTCACAAGGACGATTCTGGGGTTGATATCAGGAGCATTTGACAGCTCTTGGCCTGGGTTCAAAGGAGGTTCACAAGGACGATTCTGGGGTTGATATCAGGAGCATTTGACAGCTCTTGGCCTGAACCCATTGGAATTTAGGAGAATGAGGGGGGATCCCATTGAACATTTTGAATGTTGAAAAGTGTAGACAGAGTAGATGTAGAAAGGTTATTTCCCACCATGGGAGAGTCTTGGGCAAGAGGGAACAACTTCAGGATTGAAGGACATCCACAGAACAGAGATGCGGAGGGATTTCTTCACCTAGGTGGTGGTGAATCTGTGGAATGTGCTACCTCAAGCAGTTGTGGAGGTCGGATCATTGGGTGTATTTAAGGCAGAGATTGACAGGTTCCTAATTAGCCAGGTTATGGGGAGAAAGCTGGGCAGTGGGGCTGGCTGGGAAAATGGGTCAGCTCATGATTGAATGGTGGGGAAGACTCGATGGGTTGAATGGCTCCTATGCCTTATGATTTTATTACCATACTAAATAATTACTAAGTGCTCCCAATAGGTCTTGTCACCTTGCTTCAATAGTAATTGACATAAAAGAACATTCAAAAACTGTTCAAAAATTCAAACACTGTTGATTTCTGCACAAAATGTCCTGGCAAACAACTTTAAATACAGGAACTTCTTTTTGCTTGTCTGTTGTTACAGGAGGCAGTATTGCAATAATTGAGTCTATCATGGGCGCTGATGAATTTACATGAAGTCCGGTGTTGTTGACACAGCTGGTCTCTGGCCTTGCCTTGCACATTCAACAAACATTTGAACCGGTAGTTACCAGCTCCAGATGGTACGGTCTCAGACACACAATGCTGTTCCATGCAAATCCTCTCCAGTTCCCTGGCTGCTGGGTTAAAGAGACAAAACCCGACTCAGCAAGATCCATTTTTTCAATTCCTAGTTATTGAGGTCACACACTCCTTCTGGCACACTATGTGCCTTTGTGGTCCTGGACTTCTCAACAGCTACTGAATTCTCCTTCTCCACGGCAGATCCAGGGAGTGCCAAGTGCATGGAAGTGAAATTAGGGTAGTTTGATTACAGCGGACAATAAATGTTTTCAAAGGTTTGCTTTCAGGAAAAAAAAAGGTTATGATCATCAACATCAAGCTGAACAGAAAGATCATTTCAGATTTGCTGTATCATGTAGGAAGTTGGAGAAACATTGAATTAACTTTTATTGTATTTAGCAAGTTTAATTGTGTAACAATGGTGACAGATTCCATTAGCTCATCTGACCTAAAAATGTTTTGTCAGTGTGTGACAGAATTGTTTTATTATTAATTGTTAATTATAAATTATATATTTTTAGTAAAGTTATTTTATGGGTTTAGACACAGCGACACACACAATTACATTCAGCGAGAAGCCATTTTAAGTCTGGTCAGCAACCCCAATAAAATTAGAAGTGTTTGTTCATTGGAACATCTAGGACAATGGGGTTGCTCATCTAATTAAGCAAAAGGCTCTTTGCTGGTTTACCTATGTTGTTAGAATGGAGACTCAGATGGCAGCTACGTTTACCATGGTTCAAATCCCGCGCTGTCCGTAAGGCTGTCTGTCTGTATGTTCTCCCTGTGTCTGTGTAGGATTTCCCTGGGGGCTCCGGTTTCCTCCCACCCTTCAAAACATACTGGGGGGTTATAGGTCAATTGGGTGGCACGGGCTCATGGGTCAAAAGGGCCTGCTACTGTGCTGTCTGTCTAAATGTAAATAAATAAATAGGAATGGAAATTTAACAAGACCCCTTGACCAACAGTGTTGAAACCTACCTTAACAATTGCTTCAGATTTTCCCCACTGTGCAACCCTCCATTTTTCACAGACCTCTCTTCAAAGGCCCTATTCTACCTGCCTCCACTATCGTTACCAGCAGCGCATTCCATGCACCCAGCCCTTTGAAAAATGTATCTCTTTTGTACCCTCCTGAACTTACTCCCAATCACCTTAAAACTATGCCCCCTCGTGCTAGCCATTTCAGTCCTGGGGAGAAGCCTCTGGCCGTCCACACGATCAATGCCTCTCAGCATCTTGTCCACTTGGCTCCCTTAAAGTATCTGCTCAGGTGGACATGTTGCTGAAGGCGGCCCTGGGCATGCTTGCCTTTACTGGGCAGTGTACTGAGTGCAAAGGGTGGGACCCCACGAATCAGCTGTTACAAGGTGTTGGTGAGATCACACTCACCGTGTGCAGTTTCAGGGGCACTGTCCACAACTTGGATAAAGCGAAAGCTTGCAGTCTTTTTTTCAAGGTAGAAGATTCTAGATCTAGAGAGCATCAGTTTAAGGTGAGAGCAGAGAGATTTGTGAGAGACATGAGGGGTAACATTTTCACTCAGAGGATGGTCCATGTCAGGGATGAACTGCCAGATGAAGTGGGTGCAATTTCAATGTTCAAATGACATTTGGACAGATATCAGGGTAGGAAATGTTTATGAGTCCAGAGGGCGAAATTGGTTACCTTGGTCAAGTTGGGCTGGAGAGCCTGTTCCATAATTTAAACGTAAAGCACGGTAGCAGGTCCTTCAAGCACACAAGCCCCTGCTGCCCAATTACCCCCAATTGACCTGCAACCCCTGTATGCTTTGGAGGGTGCGAGGAAACCAAAACACCCAGAAGAAACCCACGCAGATGCAGGGAAAACGTACAAACTCCTCACAGGCAGCACCGGGTTCAAACCTGGGTCACTGTAACAGCGTTGCGCTAACCGCTACGCGAACCGTGCTGCCCTGTATGCAGCCCTGTATGACTCTAAGTTGGAATGTCTAGAGCAGTTTACCAGAATTTCAGGACATATCGTTCCTCATTTAGGATTGAAATAAGGATTTTTTTTATTGAACATTGATTTGTTTATTTTGTCTTTACTGAGAAGCAGTGAAAATATATCTTTATGTGCTATACAGGCAAGTCAACCTTGACGGGGTGTCGTACTCAACAGGGTTGTGAATTATCCGCCTCAGAGAGCTCGGCACGTTAGCCTGTTGAATACATTCAGAAATGAGATTACAGAAGTTTTTAGTGGTGGGAAACAGGATTATTATTAAATGGAAACAGGATTAGGTTCTTCCAATCGGAGGCAGTGGTACTGGGTTGTCTAAAAGGGGCGTTAAGGGGAGATTGAAAACTTGGCTGAATGGTACACCAACAACAGCCTCACACTCAATGTCACCAAAACCAAGGAGCTGATTGTTGACCAGGAAGGGAAAACCAGAGGTGTACAATCCAGTGATCACTGGGGGATTGGAGGTGGAGATGGTGAGCAAATTTGTTCTTTGGAGTCACTATCTCGGAGTATCTTTCCTGGCCCCAACGTACTAATGGCATCGTGAAGAAAGCACGTCAGCGCCTCTACTTCCTCAGGTGTTTGCGGGGGTTTGGAATGACATTGAAAACCCTGGAAAATTTCTACAGAGGTGTGGTGGAAAGTGTGCTGACCGTCTACATCACGGTCTGGTACGGGGACACCAATACCCCTGAGTGTAAAGCCTTCCAAAAAGTAGTGGACACAGCCCATGACATCATTGGTAAAATCCTCCACACCATTGAGAACATCTACAGGGAATGTTGGTTTCAGAGAGCAGCAGCAGAAACCCTTGCCACCCAGCCCACGCTCTGTTCTCAGTGCTGCCATCAGGAAAGAGGTATCGGTGCCACAAGACTCGCACCACCAGGTTCAGGAACAGCTGCTCCCCCTCCACCATCAGACTCCTCAACGACCAACTCAGAGACTCATTTAAGGACTCTGACTTCTATACATGTGAAAGTTGAGTCCATTTTTATTGCACTGTCAATAAATGGTGATGGGATGTATGTTCCCTGACAATAAATCTGAATTCGTTCGGGCCATCAAGTGATCCTAACAGTCCCAGTTCCCCACATTTCTATGAAAACTATTCTCCCTCACATGTCCATTAAGTTCAAATTTAAGTTTATTATTATCATTCAGTTGTATAAATGGATTAAAAAAAAGAGTTCAATTCTCAGTGTAAAAACATGCAAACACAGATATAGACATAGCACACATATTTACAACCAATTTATATGCAGTTCTTGGATAAAAATAAATAAATATTGCTTCAAGAATGTGAGCGTCTCGGTTGATTAGCAGTTCTGTGTCCTCACTGCCCGTAGGTAGAAATTGTTCCTCAGCCTGATGGTGCTGGCTCTGATCCTCCTGGATCTCTTCCCCATGTATGGGGTGGAAGGGGTCCTCAGTGATTTTGCACACCCTCTTCCGACAATGATCCTGGTAGATCATGTCAATGAGGGGGGAAGAAGACTTCAGAGTTTCTCTCTGCCACTCTTGAAATCCTGTGGATTGACCACTGATCCAATGCTGCACAGTAACTGTCCCCCTCTGTGATGCAGCCAGGCAGGACAATCTCAATGGACCTCCTGTAGAAGTTTGATACAATGGCGGTTGGGAGCCTTGCCCACCAGTCTTCTCAGAAGGTGCAGTCACTGTTGCGCCTTCCTGACAAGTGAGGAGATGTTTGTGTCCGCGATAGGTCACTAGTTAAGTGAACTGCAAGGAACTTAGTGTCTCCACCTCTCCACTATGGAGTTATTGATGTGTAGTGGAGGGTGGTCGTCTCTGGTCCTCCTGAGGTTCACGGTCATCTCCTTCATCTCGTCCACGTTGAGTCCTCTCTGATTCCCCTGCTGCCGCCACCACCCATTAAGGTCTGATGACCACCCCCCTGCCAGCATACACCCCTGAGCTGTTGGAGGAGACGAGAGCAACCCCAGGGGCAAATCAGGAGAATGTGTGACTCCCAGCCAGTATAGAGCTAGAGCACTAACCGCAGTGGCACCTTGCCACCCCGCCAAAGATCAGCCTGTTGTTCAGGTTTGTGTGGGTCCCACAGGTTATGAACCAGACCAAAGTGCAGGTACAAAGCACACATTTATTTCAGGGATGGAATTGGGACAGCAGGGTTGATATGTCAAGCGAATTTCTACACATACACAATACGCAGGGGGTAAGTAAACACTTTTGGACGATGAGGAGAAACCGACAGAAACTGGGTAAGTTACGAGGGCATACACATTCAACCATCAGATCAAGGTGATATTATGTGCCCCCACCCCTTGACCGGTATGGACATGGCTCCAGCTACCTGGCCTCGAGACTCACCCCAACCCAGTGTGGAAGGTGATACTTACATGCCACGAGGAGTCTATAGAGACAGAACAAAGGGGAACCTGGTCCTTTATAGTTCTGCGGGCAAAGCTGGGAGGGGGGGCAACCATAAGGGTCAGTGTGGGCCCCGTTGGTTGCTGTGGCTAATGGCTCAAAGCCAAGTGCAGGGGTGAACTGAGGTGATTCACCTGGGCCAATTGGGTGAAGGTCAGGGCTGAGTCTGGGTGGGCTGCATGGACTGCAGCACCTGGTGATTTAGGTGGGCCAATCGCAAGGGACACCTTGGTGGCTTGGGGTGAGTCCTTGACCTTGATTGGCAGGCATCCTCTGAACAGGAGCGCAGCAGCGCCACCAGCTGGTGAATGCTACCTCTCCATTACACTGCCATGATGACGTGGCTTCACCATCAGTATCCTTGACCTTTGGCCTTCAATGTAACCGTAGTTTGTACATCTACGGCAACATTAGGATTTGCATGAAGGGGATGGCAAAATTTGCAAAATCTTACACAACGTGCATATTTACAAAAGAAAACCTTTTGAAACCATCTGTGGAAATTTAAATATATTTTCTCCAAACAGCTTTTGCTGTTCACATTGACAATATTAGTGGCATTAGGTAAATCAGCCTGCAGGTGTACTTAAATACAATGAAGTCTGGAAGACAGGTCATGTTCTGAGAGAGGATTGCCATTTGGTAAATGGATGGTGATCAGTGTTAGGAGCTGGTCTGCTGAAGTTTTGATGCCTTTGTTCATTGGGCTGTGATTTCTGCAACGAACCTTCCAGCCATTATGCCTCGATCGTTTCTTGTCAAAAAACGTGCGAGTGGCTGTTACAGCTGGGACCACGTGTCAGACAATCATCGAGGGGATTTCTACGTTCCAGGTAGGCTCTGTTCACAGTACAATCCCAAACTTTCCCTGGAGGAGCGGGGAGATAGAGAGGAAAAGGGAAAGAGGAGAGTAGGATAGTAGAGGATAGATAGGATGCAGGTATGATACATAGAGTGAGAGAAAGGGAGGGAATGATAAAGAAAGTGAATGATGAAGCAACAGTTTGAAATCAGAAAGATAAAGACACTGATGAAGAGAAACAGCATGAGAGGTCATTGAGTGCGGAAGCACTGCAGACAAATCCACAGACTTTTTCTGGAGGGGACGGATTCTGTTTTGCTTCTCTTTCTCTGACTGTAAGGGGTGCCAGGCAATTTCTGTTGATGGCAAATCTTTGTCTGCTTTACGGTAGTCTAAAGGAAATTTTATGTAAAATTACATTATCTGCTTTACTATATAACAAAATAATCTTGAATCTTGAAAGATTGATAGATGAAAATGTAGAGAGAGAGAAAGGAAGAGTATTATGTTGGGGCAGATTATGTTGGGTTTTATATTGTATATAAATATGTTTTTGGGAGATAAATTGGGGCAGTTTTTTTTTAAGTGTAGGTCACATTCAAACACTTCAAAACAGATCTCATTTAAAATACTGTAGCTCTGCTCAAGCCGGACGGACCAGCTCCTGGGGGCCTTTGCAAAAACTTTGGGGAGTGAATTGTTGTTTTGAAAAGCAACTGATGAAAGAGATCGGAGGAGTAGTTCGGAGCCGCAGGCTGTCTAAGTGCAGTTTGCTGTTCTAAGAGCGTCATGTGGTTTTGCAAGCAGAGAGAATCAAACAGGTTTTTTCTCTGAGAGAGAGAAAGAGATAAATTCTGCAGTCTTACAGTCACCAGCATCAGCTGGGACTGGAACAGGACAAGCTGACCAGCTTGTGGAAAAATCCCATTTTGAAGACGAACTGTGACTGGTCAAAGCCCTTGTGGTTCATACAAGAGGAGAGGACTGGCTACCTAATATTTCACTTGAAATAAGGGAAACAAAAAGGAACTCTGTGGTGACGTAAAAAAAAGAGGTTATCATCTGGAGGACCCTGATGGGGCAAGTTTCTTCGACAAGACACTGATGTGGCTGATTAGAAGGAATCAGTTTGTGTCCAGCAACCAACAAATCTCTCTCTGAAAACTGACAAGAACCTTCCTGAGCAGTAACCATTTACTTTTCAAGCACCAAAGCCTGGAGAACTTCATAAATGTTAAATTCTATGCACAGTATAAGAATTGCCTGCAACCAGTAAACTTGGAAGAATGAGAAGTGAGATTGGACTGTGAACCAAAGAACTTTTCTGAACTTACACACACATTACATACATGCCTGCTTAGAATTAGAAGGGGGTTAAGTTACGTTAATTAAGTTAATAGTGAAAAGTTAAAGTGTAATCCTGTTTTCATGTTTAAAGATAATTAAAAGGAGCTTTTGTTTAAGTAACCATTTGTCTTGGTGAATATCTATTGCTGCTGGATTTTGGGGTCCTCTGCTCGTAATAATATACTGAAGGGCAACTTTCAGGTGCGATGTTAAAGTGAGACTCTAAAATCCCTGTTTGCAGAATTTAAAAATGTTCATCATAATTGCCAAGAGGTAGTCAGTTCTCACCAATATTTACTCTCACCAACAACAATACAATGTAACCAGAAGCGTTTTACAGACTGTGGGAGATTTCTGTGCAAATCTGATCACCATCTTTCTTACATTACAAAAAATTTGTGGTTCAGAAAGTACTACAGAGTATCTTGAGGGGACAAACACTGCCACAGAAAACTTTGCTTCCATCTTACCAAAGACCAGATAAATAATCAGTATAAACTTCAGCGGTTGACTGATGTCTGATTTAGACGGATGAGTTACAACTCTAATTGTACCAGCAAATCTTATCAACACATCCATGATGTTCAATAAGCTGCCATTATTTATATCTATAGGATGCTCTATTGCGCAATCTTTGCCTAAACAAGCTGAATCAATCGATAAGGAGGGGATACCACCGAATCTGAGTGCAAGATCAGTGGAAGAAAAACTCTATGGAGTAGATTATCTGGAAACTGCAGCTATGATTCGCAGACCCAAGGTACATTTTTGTCAGAGCCACATTTAGAGTGACTCGCACAGATAGATCTCAATTTTGGAAACAGCAAAGTTAACGAAGCATGTTCTGGTGTTACCATGCTGTATGTCTAAGTTTAAATCATGTTCAATGCAGGCATAAGTTGAAGGGCATGTTCCTGCAATGTTCCATGTTCAGCCCCTTCCTCCCTCTTCTCAATCGGATGAGACAAGGGAGGGAAGATGAAGATTAGACTGTGGGCACCCTCCAAACAGATGGCATTCTCCCATTTCCATTAAACCAACCCCCCTTCTTACCTGTCGCCTTTCCCCCAGCTCTCTCTCTCTCTCTCTCCCTCTCTCTTCCCTTTTCCCTCTGTCTCTTCTGAGCCAAAATCAATTCCCACCTCGAATCCAATGATCAACTTCTGTTGTTCTTGACTCCCCCTCCTGCCAGTCTGTTGCCTTCCTTGTCTTTGCTTATACCCTGAGGAAGGGCTCAGGCCCGAAACATCAGTAAGATATTTTTGCCTCTGATGGACGCTGTGAGACCGGCTGAGATCCCCCAGCATTTGTGTTACTGTTGATGCTCAAACTCGGGGACAGAAAATGTTCTAAATCTGCTTTCTAACTGTTGAATTCTCCTTGGAAGATGAAATCGACCTGCAACCAGGGCCAGTTTGTCTGCCTCTACTGCTGGAAAGTGTTTTCGTTCCAACACCTGCTAATTCGCCACCTGAAATCCCACAGCCTGGTAAAGAAGCACATCTGTGGGTTCTGCAGGAAGGGTTTCAATGACACCTTTGATCTGAAGAGGCACATGCGGACACACACAGGTGAGGCTCTCAGGGAGGGGCAGTCACCAGGGTGAAGCTGGGGATGATTCCGTGAAATAAAAACAGATGTTGTGGTGCCCGATATAAATGAACTAAACCTTCCCCTCACACCCATACCATCTATTTGTCTTGTATCTATGTGCCTAAAGGTCTTTTAAATGTCCCTATTGTTTCAGCCTCCACGACCTCCTCTAGCAAAGCATTCCAGGAAGAGTCGGTGTCAGGAGATCTAATTTAGGGTTACCGGGGGTGAGGGGGGCACAAACTGCCGCTTGAGAACTCACTCAGCGGGTGGGAGGGGGGCGGATGCCATACCTGCCATGGACCTACTCCATCCCCTGCACTGTCACTTGTCCCCCTCCCTCCGGCGTTTCAGACAAACTCACGTGGAGACGCAACCACGTCTGATGGCGTCACCTGGTGCGGTCCACAACCCCCAGTGTCGCTAGAGCTGCAGGTGGGTGAGTGGGCACAATAATTCATTTTGGGAGGGGGCATGGCCCGTGATTGCCCCCCCCCCATATGATGCTGAACCAGATTCCAGGCAACCACCACCCTGTCTAAAAAAAAGTATCCCTGAAACATTCCTCCCTTCACTTTGTACACATCCTCTGGTGTTTGCTACTCCCACCCTGGTGAAACAGGTGCTGCTGTCCACCTGATCTATGCTCCTCAGAATCTTATAAACCACTATTGTCTCCTCTCATCACTCCAAAAAGAAAAGCCCCAGCTCTGTTAATCTTGCCTCAGAAGACACATTCTCTAATCCAAGCAGCACCCTGGTGAGTCTCCTCTACACCCTCTCCAAGGCTTCCACATCCTTCCTGTGATGAGGTGTCCAGAATTGAACACAATATTCCAAGTGTGATCTCGCCAGAGGTTTATAGAGCTGCAACAATTCTTCAGGGCTATTGAACTTGATCCTTAAGGCAAAAGGGGAGGAGGAATTGCTTCTCGTGTAGTCACGCGAGGTTCATCAGAAGCAGGAATGAATCTGGTCGTGTGTTATCTCTCGCACTCAAGAATCGTCTTCCTGATGGATGGAGGCAAAACAAGAGCACAGCAGGGTGGAATGGATCTTTTAATAGTTGGTTACTTTTCCAAGGCAGCAGGAGTTATAGATCAAGTTCATGTCTGGTGGGGGTGGGGGGTTGGGTGATGGTCTGAAGTGTGTTCACAACTCTGCAGTTTCTTGCAGTCTTGGGCAGAACAGCTCCTGTCCCACCCAGCGATGCACCAACACAACACTTTCAATGGCTGCCTAATATTATTATTGCTGTACAAATTGCGATTGGTTGTCAGAGATTGAAGGTGTCTATAATGGGAGATGCCACATGATTCCTGCTTTATGTTTTAGCGTATGCCATACGATGCAGAATGCCTCATCGCCTCCATTTACTCATGCAGGGGTTCGGCCATACAAGTGTGATCTGTGCGAGAAGGCCTTCACCCAGCGATGCTCACTCGAATCTCATCTGAAAAAGATTCACAACGTCCACCAGAACTATGCTTTTCGGGAACGCCGTTCCAAGATTTTCGTATGTGAAGATTGTGGCTTCACCTCCAGTCAAGGGGACGCATACTTTGCCCACATCAGGGACCATCATCCCAGCAGCCCTGTATTAAGCAAGTACCTACGGAAACAGAACCCCTCGTTCCAGAAGAGAATCGGCATGCTACTCTTTCCACACTATGTGTAAAAGTGAAGATAATTAACCCTTTATAAAGAACTCTTCATGATGGTGGATTTACAGCCAATTCGTGTGAAATGCGATCACTTCTCTTTTGGAGATCTACAATACACAACAGTGGCGGAGAAACTCAGCACGTCACGCAGCCTCTATAGGAAGCAAAACATAAACGGTGTGCCTGGCTTAGGAATTAGAATGCAGTGAAACAAAGGGATTTAGGAGTCATGGTACATAATTCCCTGAAAATTGAATCACGTGTAGATAGAGTGGTGAAGAAGGCATTTGAAATGTTGGCCTTCATAAATCGGAGTATTGAATACAAAAGTTGGGATGTTATGTTAAAATTGTATAAGGCATTGGTGAGGCTAAATCTGGAATATTGTGTGCAGTTTTGGTCGCCGAATTACAGGAAGGATATGAGCAGAATAGAGAGAGTGCAGAAGAGGTTTACGAGAATGTTGCCGGGGTTTCAAGGTCTAAGTTACAGGGAAAGGATGAGCAGTCTGGAATTTTATTCCCTGGAGTGTAGACGGTTGAGGGAGGATTTGATAGAGGTATTCAGAATTATAAGGGGGATGGATAGTCAATGTGGATAGGATTTTTCTACTGAGAGTGGGGGGGGGGGGGGATTCAGAGGGCATGGGATTGAGAGTAAAAGGGGAAAAGTTGAGGAAAACATGAGGGGGAATTTCTTTACGCAGAGGGTGGTGGGGGTGTGGAATGAACTTCCAGCGGAGGTGGTAGAAGCAAGATTGATGTTAATATTCAAGGAAAATGTACATGGCAGGAGAGATGTAGAGGGTTATGGGCCGAATGCGAGCCAGTGGGACTAGGTGGGGGAAATTGTTCAGCAGGGACTAGTAGGGCCAAACTGGCCTGTTTCCACGCTGTACTTAACTGTATAAGTTAAGTAGAATTATTTCTAATGAAGGGCTCAGACGTGCAATGTTAGTTCCCCTTTACTTCCTATGGATGCTGCTGGGTGCCCCAGAACCATACAAAATTACAGCATAGGGAGCAGGCCCTTCTAGTCTGTGCCAAACGATTATTCTGGCTCGTTTCACTGACCAGTCCATAGGCCTCCATACCCCTCCCATCCATGAACCTTTTCAAATTCTTTTTAAACGTTAAAATTGTTCAAACGATTTTTTTTAAATGGCGGAGGTATCAGAACTGCTGCAACGGCGGCGCTGCCGCGGGCCCGCAGAGAGTGGGGAGCAGAGACACAGCACTCTCGTTGGATCCAACCACCAGTCCATACAGGCTTTAAACAGCCCGTTAAAGGAGATGACCATAGTTTTATTTAAAATCCCACGTCTGCGGGGTCTGCGCCCAAGATGGCAGCGCCTCTGATCAGCAGCCAGGCGGTTGCAGATTTCCGGGAAAGCAGAGGACCGGTGCAGGGCCCCAGAAAATGGGGAGAACACTCCCCCCCTTCCCCACTATTAGAGCAGAGGAGACGACCCATGGGACAGTGATCACGGTGGCAGACCAGCGAGGGGCTCTGAGGCTAAAGAACGCGCAGATGAGGACTATGGGGAGTCCACACCATCTGTGAGCTGCTGGTGACTGCCAGATACCTGGACTCGCACCAGGCTGCGGACTGCTGGAGACTGGCTGGAGCCTGGCTGATGGGGTACCAGGTATCGGAACTGGATGCCAGAGGGTTTCCTAATCATATCGGAGGCTCGGCTCTGCAGCTCAGCTGGTGGTTTGGACTCGACTCTGTGTGACTGTGGGGGCTGGAGGCGACTCTGGGGGGGGGGGGGGGTGGGGGGGAACGACTCTCTTTTGCTTCTCTTTCTCTGCCTGCAAGAAATTTCAGGCAATTTCTACCAATGGCGAATCTCTTACAGCAGACAAAAGGCAATTTTGTGTAACATGACTGTTTTTATTTCTTGACAATAAATTGAATCTTGAAATCCCGAGCCCACATTCACCACCCCAGCTGGCAGCTCGTTCCCCACTCCCACCGCTCTCTGTGTGAAGAAGTTCCTCCTAAACCTTTCCCCTTTTACCCTTAACCCATCTCCTCTGGTTTGTATCTCACCCACCCTCAGTGGAAAAAGAATTGACTCTATCCCCCTCATAATTTTGTAAACCTCCATCAAATCTCCCCTCACTCTTCTACCCTCCAGGGAATAAAGTCCTAACCTGTTTAATCTATCATTAGCCCCTTTTCCACTGGCGCCCTTTCCCCGGAATTAACTGGGAATTTACTCTGACAGGGTCAGTGAAAAAGGAACATTGTCTGAACGTCGGCGTCAAATGACGTCATTTCACACTGGAGATTAACCCCCCTCTACCCCTACTAATTTCCCCGGCGTTTACCGATGCTGGTGAGCTGATAAAACCAGTGGAAAAGGGACAGCAGAAAGTCACCAGGTTCCAGTGGAAGGTTGAACACTCCGATCCCTGTGGATGAGGGTGTTCAGTGGAAAAGCAATTAATGTCCCAGTTAAGGGTGGCCCAGTGGAAATGGCACCAAGGGCTTCCTATCCCGGGACACTGCACGGCCAATTAACTGAGATGCCGTGGAAAAAGGGGCTCCTGTAACTCAGCTCCTGAAGTCCGGGCAACATCCTAGTAGTTTCTCCAGCATATTTGTGCTTTGCACTTGATCCCAGCAGCTGCAGATCTTCTCGTTTACCTCTTTTTGGGAGATCTCTCACATTTGTGCTTATGGGAGGTTGCAATGTCCAGAAAATCAACCCTCCAAGTTCACTGAAGAATAAATACAGGTTTACCTTACTTTACCAATACGCACTTTATGCAAATTTGCTTTCACGAAGAAACCGGTGTTTGCTTTTACAAAAGGATTTTCCCTTTCACGAAAAAATGTGGAGAATGCAGCGAGCCATTGTAGAGGCTGAGCGTACACCACGAGCAGTTCCTTCCCCAGGAACTACAATGAGATGCCAGTAGATGGCCCTCTTCCTCTCTCTTCTATACTCCGGTTTCCTGTACCTCCCACCACCCCAATCTCCCAGGACTCAGCCTAATTGCACTGTACATACATTATTTCTAGTTTATCATATCATTCCTGCTTTTAATAAACGTTAGTGTTGTTTTAGGCTTCATGTGTTGTTTGGTTTGGTGGGTTACTTTTTTCCCATAGAAATCAATGGTAATTGCTTCTTTGCAATTTCAGTTTACGTAAGGTCCCGTAGGAACACTCTAGTTTTGTAAAGCGGGGTATACTTGTACCGGTTAGAACATCGTGGAGAACTCCCCTATATTGAATTTGTGTCCTGGGATCTTCCACATTGCCGGCGAAAGGCAGGATGTTCAGGGGAGCAGCGCTCCCTCGCAGAAAACTTGCCTGAGACTTTGTAGTGCACCAGTGCACCTCAGTGACCCGTAGAGTGAAACACAAAAGTCTGCAGTGATTGTAATAGAAACACACAGAAATGCTGGAACCCAGCTGGTCTCACAGCGTCGATAGGGAGTAAAGACATTTTACCAACATTTCGAGCCTAAGGCCTTCTTCAAGATAGAAGCAAAAATCAGGCAGGCGTCTGAATTAAAGACTGGAGAGAGAAAGGGGGAAGAATGGGAGGGGAGGAGGCTGGCCATTCGGAGAATGAGGTGTTGTTCCTCAACGGGTGATCTCAGTCTGGCAGTGCATGATAGAGGGCCCACCACAAAATGTTGACTAACTATTTCTCTCCACAGATGCTGTCTGACCTGCTTAGACCCCCACCGCCACCCCCCCAACCTTCTCATTGCTAGTTCAAGATTCCAGTGTAGTGACGTGGAGGCTCTAATTTGAAGGGGGAAATCACACGTAAATTTATTTCGGTTATATATCTCATGTTTCAAAATGAGACCCCAAAACCGGGTCACTATAAGGCAATGCAAAGATGGGAATCGGATTTGGGAACAATTCCTGAACGATGCTGGTCCGACCTTTGACGGGACAGCGTGGAGGTGGTTATTAACGCCAGATATAGACTGGTGCAAATACAACTCGCCGCAAAGATTGAATAAGGTCAAACAAGAAATCCCAGACTTGTGTTTTAGATGTGATGTAGACGGGTACTTCTGTGTATTCAACATGGTTATGTGCCAAGGTGAGACCCTTTTGGGTAGAATTAGGGGACATTTTGAAAAAAAAATCACAGGGGTTGAATATTCGCCTGTGTCCAAGATTGTCTAAACGCCAAATTCAATTTGTGAAGGCTGCCTTGGCAGTGGCCAGGATATACATAATGGTTACCTGGAAATCTGTTTCTGTTAAGCTTAGCAAGTTGGAGCACAGAGATGAAGAGCTATGTTCCTCTGGAGAAAATTACTTACAACTTAAGGGGGAGATACGGCACATTGGTTGAGGTGTGGAAGCCATACCTGCGGCACGTTGAAACGCAGGTGTGATGAGCCTCCCCAGGGCCTTTCTGAATAGGAGCAATTGGACCTCACAAGGAAATCCTGCTGGCCCCCCTTCCTTTTTATTCTCTTTCCTTCTTTGTATATTCATATTACTATTTTTAATAATTGACTTTTATAATTTTGCTTGGGTTGAATGGGAGGGAGGGCGAGTGACAGGGGGTGAGGACAAGGGACAACTCGGCAAAGGGGAAGGATTGTTCCCCTATAACACTTAGTTAATACAAGACTGTAAAATTATGAATAAATTTTTTTTTAAATTCCAGCGTCTGCAACTTTGTTTTTCTGGATAACCCTTGACCCTATTGCGCCTGGCAACTACTCCACTGTTGAAGGACTAGGACTGAATTGAAATTTTTAATGTGCGGTGCACCTCCTTCATTATTTATTGTAGCTCATTGAGCCTATACAATGGATTCTGCTCATAGAAAATGCTGCCGTTAAATTCAATGTTTCAAAGTCTTGGTACCTGTTCCTCTCCTATTCACAAAATCAACACAATTTCTTTTCAACTAAGATGAAAATTAAATAAAAAGGGAAGGACAGAACCATAGACCACAACAGCACAGGAAATAGGACATTTGACCCTTCTAGTCTGTGCTGAAACATCATCCCACTAGTCCCACTGACCTGCACCCACTCCATAACCCTCCAGACCCCTCCCATCCATGTATCTATCCAATTTATTCTTAAAACTTCAAGAGTGAGTCCGCATTTATCACGCCAGACAACAGCTCGTTCCACACTCCCACCACTCTGAGGGAAGAGGTTCCGCCTAAACCTTTCCCCCTAAAGCCATGTTCTCTCATATTTATCTAGGTGGAAAGAGCCGACTCACATTTACTCTGTCCAAACCTCTCATCATTTTGTAAACCTCTATCAAATCTCCCCTTGTTCTTCTATGCCCCAAGGAATAAACTTCTAACTTGTTTAACCTTTCCCTGTAACTTAGTTCCTGAAGACCCAGCAACATCCTAGTAAATTTTCTCTGCACTTTTTCACTGATATCCTTCCTGTACTTTGGTGATCAGAATGGCACGCAATACTTCAAATTTGGCCTCACCAATGTCTTATACAATCACACCATAACATCCCAACTCTTATACTCAATATCTTGATTTATAAAGGCCAGGATGCCAAAAGCTTTCTTTACAACCCTGTCTACCTGTGACTTCAATAATTTCCAACTGGAACAGTACAAGGGGTCACACCCGACCTACCTGCTGGACTGGGGATGATGCAGTCCCTCAGACACAAGGGGGGGGAGGTTTCCAATACAGATTACACTAAGTCTGATGCTTGTGGGACTTTCCCTTTGGCAGAGAGGAAAAACACCCACGGGGAATTTTTGCAAGTTATACAAAGAGTAAGGACTAAATTAACTAACATAAGAAATAGGAGCATGAGTCGGTCATCTGGCCCGTCAAGCCTGCTCCACCATTCAATGAGATCTTGGCTCACTTGCCCATGAACTCCACTCCACTTACCTACCTGTTCCCCTGATCCCTTAATTTCTCTATTATGCAAAAATCTATTTAGTTGTTTCTTTCTTTTTCTTTGGCTTGGCTTCGCGGACGAAGATTTATGGAGGGGTAATGTCCACATCAGCTGCAGGCACATTTGTGGCTGACAAGTCCGATGCGGGACAGGCAGACACGGTTGCAAGGGAAAATTGGTTGGTTGGGGTTGGGTGTTGGGTTTTTCCTCCTTTGTCTTTTGTCAATGAGGTGGGGTCTGCGGTCAAAATGTTGTTTCTAAATGTACAGTAAACCTCCACTATCCAGCTCCAATGGGGATTGGTAGATGTCGGATAAGTGTACTTTCCAGTTACTTGAGGCTAACTCTTACATTGCCTAATTAATATACCTGCATTAAGAATAACAAGTTTAAAAAGACAAAAATACTAGACTGTACTTACACTGAAACTTCACCTGCATGAATATATAAACCTTAAAGCATCTTACTTTATTTTCAGTCACATTCTTTGAAAACATTTAACCTTTGCTGCATCTGCAGGTTCCTCCCCCTCCATGGAGCCGCCCAAAAGACGAACAATAACATTAGAGTAATTAACCCCCACCTCCCCCAAATTTACAGATAAAGCATCTGACCAGGGCGACACTTACTAAGCAGGGATAAGGAGACATTTGAAGAAAGTCACCCCAACGCCGAGCGGCATCAACCAGCTCTTCATCCTGGGCGACGCCATCGCTGTTTCACACAACTTTATTCAAACACCTGCTACGAGCAAAGCCTGACCATTCTGCTGGCTGAATATTTGCTCCCATCTTCACCAAAGGTTTCTATGTTGCTTCAGAAAACATTTACTTCTACAATTTTAAACGTATTTTATTTTATTATTTGTTTTATATTTTAAATGTATTTTCTTCAATATTTTTACTGGTTTCTTGAGGCTGCCATCTGCTTGAATGCTGGATACCAGGAGTTTTACTGTATTCATTGAGGCAGCCTTTACTGCTTTCTTGGGCAGAGAACTCCAGAGATCACCCCTCTCTGGGAGAATCAGCCCCTCCTCATGGCCTTCAACCTACTCCCCTGAATCTGGAGGCTCAGTCCTCTGAAATGGTCTGAATTCGAGTACGGCAGAGATGCTCAATCACCAAGGTCCGATTCATTGAATGAATCCTTGGTATATACAGGTAGTCATTTTTTTTTTATTTTAAAGTATTTACTAAGGATATTGATCTGTATAAAGTAAGGGGAATAAGTGGGGAAGTTATAGAAACAATGATGATTAGAGAAGAGGGTACTGGCGGTTTTAAGGAAAATAAAGGTGGATAAGTCTCCACCTGACAAGACATTTCCTAAGACCCTGAGGGAGGTTAGTGTAGAAATAGTAGGGGCTTTGACGGAGATATTTAAAGTGTCATTATTTATTTAAAGTAACGGGAATGGTGCCAGAGGATTGGAGGGTAGCTCATGTAGTTTCATTCTTTAAAAAAGGTGCTGAGTAAATCGAGTAATTATAAGCCTGCAAATTTGACGTGAGGGGTGGGTACATTAATGGAAAGAATTCTGAGAGATGGTTATATATAAATATTTGGATGGGCAAGGTTTGATTAGGAACTGCCAACATGGATTTGTGAGGGGAAGATCATGTTTTACAAACCTTCTCAAATTTTTTTTGAGGAGGTTACTAGGAAAGTTGGTGAGGGTAAAGCAGGGATGTTGTATATATGGAGTTTAGTAAGGCCTTTGATAAGGACCCTCAGGAAAGGTTAGTTAGGAATCATTAGGTATTAACATTGAAGTGGTAAAATGGATTCAACAATGGTTGAATGGGAGATGCCAGAGAGTAGTGGTAGATAACTGTCAGATTGGAAGCCGGTGACTAGTCGTGTGCCTCAATGTTCAGTATTGGGTCCATTACTATTTGTCATATACATTAATGATCTGGATGATGGGGTGGTAAATTGGATTAGTAAGTATGTGGACGATACTAAGATAGGTGGGCCTGTGGATAGCGAAGAAGGGTTTCAAAGCTTGCAGGGGGATTTAGGCCAGTTAGAAGAGTGGGCTGAAAGGTGGCAGATGGGAGTTTAATGCAGATCAGTGTGAGGTGTTACATTTTGGTAGGGATAATCAAAATAGGACATGCATGGTGAATGGTAGGGCATTGCAGAGTGCAGTGGAATGAGGGATCTAGGAATAATGGTACATAGTTCCCTGAAGGTAATAGGGTGGTGAAGAAAGCTTGTGGTATGTTGGCCTTTATAAATCAGAGCATTGAGTAGAGGAGCTGGAAGTTAAAATTGTACAAGGCATTGGTGAGGCCAAATTTGAAGAATTGTGTAGTTTTGGTCACCAAAGTATAGGAAAGATATCATCAATTTGGAGAGAGTGCGGCGAAGATTGGCTAGAATTTTGCCAGGGTTACAGGGTCGAAGTTATAGGGAAAGGTTAAATGTTATCTTTGGAGCATAGAAGGTTGAGAGGGGATTTGATTTGGGTATTTAAAATTACTAGAGGTGGACATGGAGTGGCTTTTTCCTTTAAGAAAGGGGTAGCTACAAACAAGAGGATATGAGCTGAGAGTTAGCAGGCAAAAGTTTAGAGGAGACATAAGGGGGGACCTCTTTACTCAGAGAGTGGAAGGTGTGTGGAACAAGCTTCTGGACAAAGTGATGGAGGCAGGTTTGATATTAGCACTTAAGGAGAAGTTGGATATGTGTATGGATGGGAAAGAAATGGAGGGTTACGGGTAGAGTGTAGGTCGGTGGGAGAAAGGGTTCGGCATTAACTAGAAGGGCCAAGTTGGTCAGTTTCTGTGCTGTAATTGTTATATGTTTATATATGTGTAGAGATAAAGCTTTGTTTTGCTTGCTATCCAGGCAAGTCAACTCATACAGCAGTTTCACCGAGTCTCTAAACACTATGAAATGCCACTTGTACAAAACAATGTTAGATCCATAAAAATTCTGTAAACCTCAATGGAAGTATATTCACACTGACAAGATATATATATCTATATAGATATATATTATCAGGAAAGTAGGAAATTCAGAAAAGGAGGACAGTTTAAATTTAAATTGCATCCTTTTCGGAGTACATTTGAGGGTGCAGCTGGGCAGGACACAAATGAGATCCAAACAAAGAACATATGTGAACAGGAAAATGCTAAAATGACATCCAGATTTGTCAAAACATTTGCAATTCATTCCCTGACCATTTCTTTTTGAAGCGTGTGCACTTTATGTAAATAATGACCACATTTTACCCCTTCCTCCCATGATAATAAGTGAGTGGTGGCAGCATCTGCAGATTATTGGACCCCAGCTCAGTCATGGGCATGTGTTCAGAGGGACTCAGAAGCACAGAAACAATATTGATCCTTCTGTATGAGCTGCGAGATATTTAACTGATGTGATGGAATATTTGGGAATGTTTTTAGGAGATAAATTGGTAAAATTAGATTACATACACACACACACTTTAAAACAGATCTTATTTGAAATACTGAAGAATTCATATCCAGTGACTTTACAGAAACTATGGAGAATTCTATGCACATTTCACAAGTAGGTGCTAATTGAAATGATGTCATGAAATGTCATGGAGGAGTCAGGTTGTCTGTGTTGGACATTTTTTATAAGACTTCTGACCTCTCTGCCCTCCTATTGTTTGCTAGAGGTGGGGTTTTTGCAAGTGAGAGGAGGACATGTGGCTGGCAGTTGGAATCTCAGACAGAGAGAGAGAGAGAGAGAGAGAGAGAGAGAGAGAGAGAGAGAGAGAGAGAGAGAGAGAGAGAGAGAGAGAGAGAGAGAAACAGTGTCAGCCAAGAGAAGCTTGTTGGAACTGAAACAGAAGCTCCAGAGTGGCGGATGGCTGGAAGTGCTATCTGTCTGATGTTTCTCTTGGAATAAGTGGAACAGAAACGAACTCTGTGATAGCCTGAAAGAAAGAGGTTATCATCTGGAGAACCCTGATGGGGCAAGTTTCATCAGCAAGACATTGAGGTGACTAATGGTGGTACCTCAGTTGTGGAAATCCTGGAACCACACATCTCTCTCTGCAAACCTACAAAGAACCTTCCTGAGCAGTAAACATTTACTTTTTGAGCACCAAAGCCTGGTGAACTTTATACATGTTAAATTCTATGGACAGTATAAGAATTGCCTGCAACCAGAGAACTTGAAAGAATGAGAAGTGAGATGGACTGTGAACCAAATAACTTTAATTTACACACACATTACATACATGTGTGCTTAGAATTAAAAGGGGGCTAAGTTGGGTAGTTAAGTTAATAGAGACAAGTTAAAGTTTGATTCTGTTTTCATGTTTAAAGATAATTAAAAACAACCTTTGTTTAAGTAACCATTTGTCATGGTGAATATCTATTGGTGCTGGGTTTTGGAGTCCTCTGGGCTCGTAACACTAATTAGTGATGAAGGATTGAGAGTCCATTAACAATGAAATACTCTAAACACAAAATAATTTGGTTGTTCAGCGTAGAAATAATCCCCTCACATTACCATGTCCCATTGATCCGACAGTTAGAACATCACAGTACAGGCCTTTCGGCCCACAAGTTTGTGCCAACCTCTGTAAACCCTACAACAATCCAAACCTTCCCATCCTCACACCCCATAAACCTCTATCTTTTATACATTCGTGTAACTAAGAGTCTTTTGAATGTCCCTACTGCACCTGCCTCCACTGGCAATGCATTCCAGGTGCCCACCAATCTCTGTAAATAACTTATCCCTGACGTCTCCCCTGAACTTTCCTCCCTTCACCTTAAAACAGATATCTTTTGGTATTTGGTAGCATCACCCTATTTAAGCCCCACATAAACTTATAGACCTACAACAGAGGGGATTAAACAAGGGTAAAGATGGAGGAAGCGCATCCAAGTAGGAATGATATACAAGGGTTTGGGGAAAGAGGACAGGGAGGTTGTGGAGCTGATCCCTATGAACGTCATCCGTGCGAAATACATCTCACAGAAACCAGTTAAAATGATTCCAATACATCGTTCTAACATTTAAACGTTTATTGCAGCCTTTATAAAATTAGAAAACAAGAAACAAGACTAAAAAAATTTTACTTATTTTTGTCGTGAGTTTTTCCATCATCTCTGATATGAGCAGCTGACTATCCTGCCGGCAACGAACTTCACAGCTGGTGCGTTGTGACAAAGGGTGAACAGTAGACATCCTCACTCAGTCCAGCGATGGCCGCAGTGCGGAGCAGTGCAGACGTAGTACAGCCTCATGGCATCCTGTGGTGAGGGAAGGGCTGCTTAATGTAATTTAGAGATAAATTACCACTGCATCACTCAATTACACCCGTGTGACCAAAGAACCTGTTAATTCCGTACACCCATGGGACGTGGGAGGAAGTCGGAACACCCTAATGACATGGGGAGAAGGTACACACTTTATAGATGGTGCTGTAATCGGACACAGGTCACTGGTGCATTGCACTAACTACACCACTTCATTTCAAACACACTTCAAACTCTCAGAACTAGTAGAGCTCAGTGACTGAGCAGCAATTACAATGGTTTCAGCCCATGACTAACGGAGGCGAAACAAAGTTACCGGTTATACCATCGGGAAATAACATTTCTATTTCTATTGCTCCAGCTCGTAAGAACAAAATTCTGTTTCATCTTGAAAGGAAGTCATGAGATACTTTTTGTTGTTAAGGGGGATCATGGTTATGGGTTAAATACAGACCCCTGCTTGAAGAGCTTTGGTTTCCTGACCATACCTCAGCTCTTGCGCTATGTGACTGGAAAAACACGGCTTCCTTGTGGCCACACCTGCAAAAATGAAGAAGAAATGCAGAAAGGTTCATTGATATATGGAATAAACTGCAGAATGCAAATTAGACAAGCAGCATTTCACAGATGTCGAAGGACATACGCAAAGTTCACGTCTCTGAGCACTGGACAACGATTTTTTTTCCCAAAGGTGTACTTCCTAAAAATAAATTGGGCATTATGATAAACAACTTCAAGCTGAACACAAAAATAATTTCAGAAATCCATTCAATTGGGTGTAGTTGGGTGGCACAGGCATGTGAGACAGAAGGGCCTGTTACCGTGCTGTACATCTAAATTTAATTGAAAATCAAGGAAGCGTGCTTAGCCCACTGCTCTACTCACTACACACCCATGACTGGCCAGTCACAATTCCAATGCTATCTACAAATTTGCTGATTACAACAGTTGTCGGCAGAATCGCAAATAGCAATGAGGAAGCGTACAGCAGATAGATCAGCTCGTTGAATGTTTGTAATAATTACACTGCTGTAAAACAATGTATTTCGTGACTTGTTCATGACAATAAATTCTGATTCTGAAGATGGAAGCAAGTATTCAACCAGTGTAGAGCCTGGTACGAGCTTTGCTCGTAGCAGCTTTTTGAACAAAGTTTAAAACAGCAATGGCGTCGCCCAGGATGCAGAGCTGCTCGCTGAGGTGACTCTTATCTCCTTATACTTGAAGGTTTATATATTCATGGAAGTGAAGTCTGGGTTCAGTGTAAGTACAGCATAGTCTTTTGACTTGAGTTTATTCTTAATGCAGGTGTATTAGTTAGGCATTGTAAGAATAAATCTCAAGCAACTGGAAAATATACTTATCCGGCATCTACCAATTCCCCTTTGTGCCAGATACCAGGGGTTTCACTGCGGCATATTTTTTGCACTACTGCCACTGTTTAACTATTCTATACCTATTGTTTTATTTTCTCTCAGAGTGCATTTAATTTATACTTGTTGTTAGTAATTTAGAGGATGGCACAGTTGGCACAAGGCCAGCAAATGGGACCTGATCGGGGTTTGAGTCCCGTGCTGCCTGTAAGGAGTTTGTGTCCGTGTGAGATTTCGCCGGGGGGCGGGGGGAGGGAGGCTCCAGTTTCCTTCCACCACTGAAAATATACTGGGGATGCAAGTTAATGCGGTGTAAGTTGGACTCGTGGGCCGGAATGGCCTGTTACCGTGCTGCGTGTCTAAATTTAAAAACATTTAAAAATACCTGTGTAGCTACAGCAAGAATGTTATGCATCTGTACACCTAACCAACTCTCATCCTTCCCACCATTTCCCTTCCACTAGATTCACATCCAGACATTGCAGATAGCAAGTGATGCTCCAACTGTACCTACTTTGGGCAGGGATGGTCTTCCGTTCTGGGCAGCGTTGGATCCTGTGCCACATCTGCTATGATCTGTGTCAGTTCACTGTGTGAAGAGGAAAAAATATACATGTCAGCAATGCTGGAGAAAACAGCAGGGTCAGGATTTCTTCATGTAATAAGCAAATAAGTTCTGGTGGCAAAAGTTAGGCAGGGCTGAATGCAAGCATGATAACTGACGTGAAGACCTGAGGATCTGTGGAATCAGTCTCGTGTTAACTGGGCAGGAGACTGCAGGCACTGGGACATGAAGCCAGTCACAATCTGTTGGAACAACTCAATGAGCTGAGCAGCATCAATGGGAGGAGGAGAAAAAAAGGGCAAAAAATTCTTTATCGAGACATTGGGTAAAGGGTTCTGGGTTTGAAAAGTTAACGACAGTAAAAGTCCTAAAAATGCTGATTGCTTGGGGATTGTGTTGGTCCTGATTTTCGAGCAGCACACAATGCCCGCACGCATGCACAGAAAAGCCTCGAGTTTTTGTGAAGTCCAGATTCTTGGGTGGTCTGGATTTCTGGCAGCTGGGGTTTTTTTTAAGGATTTCACTGTATTCGTATTTCTCCCACCGGTTGATCCTCGACCTGCTGAGTTTT
Organism: Narcine bancroftii; assembly: GCF_036971445.1. Lineage (NCBI taxonomy): Eukaryota > Metazoa > Chordata > Chondrichthyes > Torpediniformes > Narcinidae > Narcine > Narcine bancroftii. The sequence goes on from NC_091481.1 coordinate 74,245,948, forward strand.
GCTGGGTGGCTCTCGGGGGCGGGGGCGCCCTCTTGTGACAAGGCCCTGCACTGCACCAGCCGTCCCGCCAAGGGACACACCGCCCTCCCCTAAACTATTCTAACATCCTTGGGACATGGCAGGAAATCAAAGGATCTGGGCAAGACCTACAAGGGTCACAGGGAAAAGCAGGCAAACTCCACGCAGGGTCAGGTGTGAAGGGGCAGGAGTGTCACAGTGCTGCCCATCTTTGGACAAGAGATGAATTACACCGTGGGTAGAGTCGGCAACTCCCTGATCAAGTCCTTTCTGATTCCATTGAATCAATGGGCTGCTCAGATACACCAATGACACTGTATACAGGAACAGCGCACACGTTTTATTTTTTCATGTGAGGGAGGGAGAAATAAACCTGAACATTCGGACAACAGCCAACTTCCAGTATAACATAAAAATTGTCATTCTTCAATGGTTAGCTACAGAGTGTCGGTTCATATGCCATCTTTACACTCTATCCAGTTTCCGATTACTTGTGGCAGCACACAAGATACTAGAACTGGGCCCACACACAGCTGAGAAAGGGAGCACTTCTCCACCGAGCTGAGGAGCAATGAAGAAAGGGAATGACCACAACCGTGGCGATTTGGTTTCTGCCAACGGCATCAAAGCCTCACGAGGATGGATGGTAATTAACGGTTAACCCGAGTCACGGCGCTGTACTGCTGAAGCGAGACCTGTGCGCAGGGGATGAGATGCACTTACTCGACCTCGTGCGTAATTTTATTGACGTAGATGCAGCTATTGTCAGCTTCTTGCTGGTAGTCACAATTTCGACACTGCAATTAAAATGCAAAATGTTAGGGCAACAATCTTCTACAGGAAAAGTCCAGATACCAGAAATCCGGACCACCTGAGAACCTGGACGCCTCAAAAACTCTCAAACTTTTAACATTTTGTCTGCAATGCACAGTGGCAACAAGCAACCATGCTTACCAAAGAAATTCAATTGTATACAGGTACTTTTACAATGCTCATTTTTAAACATACAGTAACTTCATGCTTTCTCACAGCAAAAAAAAATTGTTTATTCTTCTTTAAAACTGCCCATTTTGATAAAAGAAGCTGTATTTGCTAATGAACAAACTATCAAAATTTACCTATTCATTTCTCCTCAAAATTGAATTTTAAAAGTACTCCAGACAATCCCGGCCAATCCAAGCCTGAGCAGTGTGGATTTTTGGGTTTCTGCTGTGCAATGTTATCATACACGGGAAAGGACTCCCATCTCAACCTGCTCAACTGGGATCTCCAGATGCACGCCAACGGTTGTGTTCTCCTTCAAACTGCCAATCGATTAACAGCGCAAGAGGTCAGCAGCTTGAAAAGTCCGGCAACTCGATAAATTGAATGGTCAGATGAGAATAAGCTTTAGTCTTAAGCCCAAGCTGAGAGACCCCCTTGAAGGGGATCATTTAGCTACAGTTGCGTGGCCTGGGAGAGACCACCTAACAAGCTCAGAGCGTAGCCACTGGTATATTTTGCAGCCATTTTCCCTTCATTCCTGTGAGAAGCAGTTTTGATCGAACACAATCCATCCTGTGTAGACAGATTTCTGATACAGATTGTGCCACCTAGAGAGATCAGACAATCCAACAGAGTCCATAAGATAAAGGAGCAGAAATAGGCCCTTCAGCCCATCGAGTCTGCCCCACCATTCAATCATGAGCTGATCCGTTTCCCCACTCAGCCCCACTACCCGGCCTTCTCCCCGTAACCTTTGATGCCCTAGCTCATCAAGAATCGATCGATAGCCATCTTAAATACACCCAATGACCCAGCCCCCACCACCGCCCTTGGCAACGTTCCACAGCAGCTTAGGGTGAATCGGCAAGATAAACAAAGGAAAGCAAGGAGGAAGAAGGCTCGTCAGCAGCGATAACTTTGTGAGGGGTTGGAGGAGATTCGGTAGGTCACTACCGGACTTGAAAACTTCCACGGGAGAGCATTCTGGCAGGTTGCATCACTGCCTGGTGTGGAGGCGCAAAGCCTCAGGGCAAGAAAAAAAAACCCCAGAGGATCATGAATCCGGCCTGCGACGTCGCAGGCATCAGACGTCACCCCATCGAGGACGTTTACAAGAGACGGTGTCTTTAAAAAAAGCAGACTCTTTCCTCAAACGCCTCCCCCACCCCCCCCAACCCAGGCCGGGCCCTCTTCTCTCTGCCACCACCGGGGAAAAGGTCCAAGAGCCTGAAGACGAGCTCCCAGCGGCACAAGGACGACTCCTTCCCCTCCGCAAAATGGACACGGCCTCGCTTTTGGTGCACTAACATTTTTATATTTGATAGTAATGTTGTAAGATGGTTATGAGAAGAATGTTTGCACCGTGATGCTGCCACAAAACATCGAATTCGATTCTGACTACAACAGAGTCGTGGAGGAATTTTTTCAGCCAGAGTGGTGAATCTGTGGAATGCGTTTCCACAAAAAATGATTGTGGAGGCTGGGTCATTGGATATATTTAAGCCAGGGCATCAAAGATTATGGGGAGAAGGTCCAGCAGTGTGGCTGAGAAGGGGAAAGGGATTAAAATGGTGGGGGAAGACTCGATGGGCTGAAAGGCCTATTTCTGTTCCTATGTCATCTGGTGCTAATACTCACTGCGTAAAGCAAGATTCTATTCTCTTTGTCTTCCTTTGGGTACAACATGTTGTTGCTAAAAGGCAAGAGACGAAAATGTCATCATTCTGTAGTTCAGAAAATGATAAGTGTGTCAGAACCCAGTTTCCATGTTTATCTTGCAGATTCGGCCTAAACTGCTGTGGGTTTCCAGTATCCTACCTTCGCAAGTTCTGAGAGAATTACTCCTCATCATTACTGCCCCAACGTTCTTTGAACTCCTGAAATTAGATTTTAAAATTCATAATCCCCTTCCTAACCCAGAGAACTTTCTCTCTCATCACACCTCACCTGGTCCCTGTTCATCAGAAAATTAAAAAGGAACTGGAAGGAGGGGGTAGGGAAGATAAGACTCATTGGGGAGGGGATCATGGAAGATTATTGGTTAAGGAGGGGAAGGGGGACAGGCTGGGGCAGAAGGAGAGGGGAAGGGCTGGCTTGGGGGGGGGCGGGTGGAAGAGATGGGAGAAAGGGACGGGGGAAGGACTGTGAGGGAAAGACGGGGGTGGGGGGGGTGGGGAGAGCCAGTGGGAGGGGGTGGACGGGAGGGGTGGGGGGGAAGGGGCTGGACAGAAGGAGCGGGCAAGGATGAGGGAGGAAGGACTAGGCAGGGGAGGGCTGGGCAGGAGGAAGGTCTTTGCCTTGGGTAGAGGGTAGGGCCAGGCAGGCGGGGAGGGGGTAGGGACCGGGCAGGAAGGGAGGGGAGAAGGGGTAGGGCCCGGGCAGGAGGGGAGGGGAGAGAGGGTAGGGGCCGGGCAGGAGGGATGGGGGAATGGGCCGGGCAGGAGGGATGGGGGAATGGGCCGGGCAGGAGGGACGGGGGAATGGGCCGGGCAGGAGGGACGGGGGAATGGGCCGGGCAGGAGGGACGGGGGAATGGGCCGGGCAGGAGGGACGGGGGAATGGGCCGGGCAGGAGGGACGGGGGAATGGGCCGGGCAGGAGGGACGGGGGAATGGGCCGGGCAGGAGGGACGGGGGAATGGGCCGGGCAGGAGGGACGGGGGAATGGGCCGGGCAGGAGGGACGGGGGAATGGGCCGGGCAGGAGGGACGGGGGAATGGGCCGGGCAGGAGGGACGGGGGAATGGGCCGGGCAGGAGGGACGGGGGAATGGGCCGGGCAGGAGGGACGGGGGAATGGGCCGGGCAGGAGGGACGGGGGAATGGGCCGGGCAGGAGGGACGGGGGAATGGGCCGGGCAGGAGGGACGGGGGAATGGGCCGGGCAGGAGGGACGGGGGAATGGGCCGGGCAGGAGGGACGGGGGAATGGGCCGGGCAGGAGGGACGGGGGAATGGGCCGGGCAGGAGGGACGGGGGAATGGGCCGGGCAGGAGGGACGGGGGAATGGGCCGGGCAGGAGGGACGGGGGAATGGGCCGGGCAGGAGGGACGGGGGAATGGGCCGGGCAGGAGGGACGGGGAAATGGGCCGGGCAGGAGGGACGGGGGAATGGGCCGGGCAGGAGGGACGGGGGAATGGGCCGGGCAGGAGGGACGGGGGAATGGGCCGGGCAGGAGGGACGGGGGAATGGGACGGGCAGGAGGGACGGGGGAATGGGACGGGCAGGAGGGACGGGGGAATGGGCCGGGCAGGAGGGACGGGGGAATGGGCCGGGCAGGAGGGACGGGGGAATGGGCCGGGCAGGAGGGACGGGGGAATGGGCCGGGCAGGAGGGACGGGGGAATGGGCCGGGCAGGAGGGACGGGGGAATGGGCCGGGCAGGAGGGACGGGGGAATGGGCCGGGCAGGAGGGACGGGGGAATGGGCCGGGCAGGAGGGACGGGGGAATGGGCCGGGCAGGAGGGACGGGGGAATGGGCCGGGCAGGAGGGACGGGGGAATGGGCCGGGCAGGAGGGACGGGGGAATGGGCCGGGCAGGAGGGACGGGGGAATGGGCCGGGCAGGAGGGACGGGGGAATGGGCCGGGCAGGAGGGACGGGGGAATGGGCCGGGCAGGAGGGACGGGGGAATGGGCCGGGCAGGAGGGACGGGGGAATGGGCCGGGCAGGAGGGACGGGGGAATGGGCCGGGCAGGAGGGACGGGGGAATGGGCCGGGCAGGAGGGACGGGGGAATGGGCCGGGCAGGAGGGACGGGGGAATGGGCCGGGCAGGAGGGACGGGGGAATGGGCCGGGCAGGAGGGACGGGGGAATGGGCCGGGCAGGAGGGACGGGGGAATGGGCCGGGCAGGAGGGACGGGGGAATGGGCCGGGCAGGAGGGACGGGGGAATGGGCCGGGCAGGAGGGACGGGGGAATGGGCCGGGCAGGAGGGACGGGGGAATGGGCCGGGCAGGAGGGACGGGGGAATGGGCCGGGCAGGAGGGACGGGGGAATGGGCCGGGCAGGAGGGACGGGGGAATGGGCCGGGCAGGAGGGACGGGGGAATGGGCCGGGCAGGAGGGACGGGGGAATGGGCCGGGCAGGAGGGACGGGGGAATGGGCCGGGCAGGAGGGACGGGGGAATGGGCCGGGCAGGAGGGACGGGGGAATGGGCCGGGCAGGAGGGACGGGGGAATGGGCCGGGCAGGAGGGACGGGGGAATGGGCCGGGCAGGAGGGACGGGGGAATGGGCCGGGCAGGAGGGACGGGGGAATGGGCCGGGCAGGAGGGACGGGGGAATGGGCCGGGCAGGAGGGACGGGGGAATGGGCCGGGCAGGAGGGACGGGGGAATGGGCCGGGCAGGAGGGACGGGGGAATGGGCCGGGCAGGAGGGATGGGGGAATGGGCCGGGCACTAGAGCTGGGTAACGATGGGGGAAGGGTTGGGCAGGAGGGACGGAGGAACAGCTGGGCCAGATGGACGAGGGAGGGACTGGGCAGGAAGGAGGGAAGGAGAGAGGCAGGGACAGGGCAGGGATAGGGGCGGGGAGGGGCTGGCCAGAGGGAAGAGCAGGGCTGGAGGGACAGGGAGGGGCCAGGCAGGAGAGGGTAGAGGGGAGGGCAAAGGGCTGGGCAAGGATGGGGAAGGGCAAAGGGCTGGGCAAGGATGGGGGAGGGCAAGGGGCTGGGCAAGGATGGGGGAGGGCAAGGGGCTGGGCAAGGATGGGGGAGGGCAAGGGGCTGGGCAAGGATGGGGGAGGGCAAGGGGCTGGGCAAGGATGGGGGAGGGCAAGGGGCTGGGCAAGGATGGGGGAGGGCAAGGGGCTGGGCAAGGATGGGGGAGGGCAAGGGGCTGGGCAAGGATGGGGGAGGGCAAGGGGCTGGGCAAGGATGGGGGAGGGCAAGGGGCTGGGCAAGGATGGGGGAGGGCAAGGGGCTGGACATGAGGGCAAGGGGCTGGACATGAGGGCAAAGGGCTGGACATGAGGGCAAAGGGCTGGACATGAGGGCAAAGGGCTGGACATGAGGGCAAAGGGCTGGACATGAGGGCAAAGGGCTGGACATGAGGGCAAAGGGCTGGACATGAGGGCAAAGGGCTGGACATGAGGGCAAAGGGCTGGACATGAGGGCAAAGGGCTGGACATGAGGGCAAAGGGCTGGACATGAGGGCAAAGGGCTGGACATGAGGGCAAAGGGCTGGACATGAGGGCAAAGGGCTGGACATGAGGGCAAAGGGCTGGACATGAGGGCAAAGGGCTGGACATGAGGGCAAAGGGCTGGACATGAGGGCAAAGGGCTGGACATGAGGGCAAAGGGCTGGACATGAGGGCAAAGGGCTGGACATGAGGGCAAAGGGCTGGACATGAGGGCAAAGGGCTGGACATGAGGGCAAAGGGCTGGACATGAGGGCAAAGGGCTGGACATGAGGGCAAAGGGCTGGACATGAGGGCAAAGGGCTGGACATGAGGGCAAAGGGCTGGACATGAGGGCAAAGGGCTGGACATGAGGGCAAAGGGCTGGACATGAGGGCAAAGGGCTGGACATGAGGGCAAAGGGCTGGACATGAGGGCAAAGGGCTGGACATGAGGGCAAAGGGCTGGACATGAGGGCAAAGGGCTGGACATGAGGGCAAAGGGCTGGACATGAGGGCAAAGGGCTGGACATGAGGGCAAAGGGCTGGACATGAGGGCAAAGGGCTGGACATGAGGGCAAAGGGCTGGACATGAGGGCAAAGGGCTGGACATGAGGGCAAAGGGCTGGACATGAGGGCAAAGGGCTGGACATGAGGGCAAAGGGCTGGACATGAGGGCAAAGGGCTGGACATGAGGGCAAAGGGCTGGACATGAGGGCAAAGGGCTGGACATGAGGGCAAAGGGCTGGACATGAGGGCAAAGGGCTGGACATGAGGGCAAAGGGCTGGACATGAGGGCAAAGGGCTGGACATGAGGGCAAAGGGCTGGACATGAGGGCAAAGGGCTGGACATGAGGGCAAAGGGCTGGACATGAGGGCAAAGGGCTGGACATGAGGAATAGGGGATGGGATTGGGACGGGACTAGGCAGGGAAGGGGGCTAGGCAGGGGCTTGAGGGGGCAGAGGGAGTTGAGTGAAAAAGGCGGAAAACAGGTTGGGTGGGAATGGGAGGGGGTCCATTAGGCAGGGGAGGGGGCAGGCTGGGCGAGGGTGGGGAATTATGGGGTAGGAGTGGATGAGACTGCTGGGTGTGCGGGATCTCGACTTCCTGTCCTCCCTACATCTCCACACCCTTCCTCCTCCTTCATCGTTCCTCCCAGCTGTCTCTGCTCCACCTGCCCTCTGCCCCCTCCCTCCCCTTCCCCTCTCCATCCTATCTCCCACCCTTCACAACCTAATGCTCCCCCTCTCCTTTCTGTTCACACAACCTCTTCATCCGCCCCCCACTCTCCGCATCCCTTTCACTCTCAAATCACCTCCTTTCTCACTCTCCCCTCCTCATCCTTTCCCTCTAACCCCTCCCCTCTCCCTTTCCCTCACCCCTCTCTTCTCTCCCCACCCCTTTTGTCCCTACTCCCCATTCTGTCCACTTCAGTCCCTTCTCCCCTCTGTCTCCACCCCACAAAACCCCTCCCCATCTGACTTCCACTCTGTACCCCAGTCCCTTCTCCCCTCTCTGTATCCCCCCTGTCAACTCCCCCCTCTGTTCCCTCTGCCCTTCCCTCCTCTGTCCCCTTTCCCCTCAGGTCCCCTCCACCTCTCTACCCCTTCTGTCCCTGCCTCCCTCTGTCCCTTCTCCCCTCCCCCTCTGTACCCCCCTCAGTCCCTTCTCCCCTCCCCCTCTGTACCCCCCTCAGTCCCTTCCCCCTTCTGTCCTATTCCCCCCTCTGTCCCTTCCCCGTGTTTCTTCCCCCTTCTGTCCCCTCCACCTGTCCCCCCTCTTCCCCTCCCATCCCTCTCCCCCACCGTCCCCTCCCCGTCTTCTCTGTCCCCTCCCCTTCTGTTCCCTGCCCCTATACCCCCATCCCCTCTGTTCCCTCCACCCTGTCCCTTCCCCCTTCTGTTCCCTCATTTTGTCCTCTCCACCTCTGTACCATTCCCCTCTATCCCCCTCCCCTCACTATCCCCTCTATCCCCTCCCCTGTGTACCACCTTCTGTCATCTTCCCCATCTCCTCCACCCTTACCCCTCTCCCCCTCCGCTCTGACCCTCCCCGCTGTCTGTTCCTACTTCTATTCGCTCCGCCCTCTGTCCCTTCCCCCCTTCCCCTTCTCCCCCTTCCCCTTCTCCCCCTTTCCCCTTCTCCCCCTTTCCCCTTCTCCCCCCCTCTCTCTCACCACTCCTGGCAGAAGCGAATCCCCACGAAGCCGGGGCCGCCGTGACCGGCCTCGAAATCCATCCCGCAGATATGCACAGCCTTTCCTCTGCGCATGCGTCAGGCGGCGGCTACGGGTGCCGAGCGGGTGGAGTGGACACGGCGCGTTGCAGTCGTTCCTCAGGGAGATTGAACTCAGGTCAAGTCATGGAGGAGGCGTTGGGTGGAGGATAGATAGACAGAGGGAGAGACAAGAGGAGGGAGAGACGGAGAGTTAGAAACAGATTGTGGGGAGGGATGGGTAGGAAGAGACAGGGGAGAGGGGGGCAGAGGCAGGGGAGGGGTAGAGAGAGGGGGAAGAAGCTGATCCTCAGCCTGGTGGTGCTGGTTCTGGTCCTCCTGGATCTCTTCCCCAACGGGAGCAACTGAAAGATGCTGTGTGAGGGGGGAGGAGGGGGTGGTGGGAGGGGTCCTCAATGATTTTGCACCCCCTCTTCAGATGATGATCCCAGTAGATCGCATCGAAGTGGAGGGAGGGAGACTTCAGTGATCCTCTTTGCTGCTCTTATGGTCCTGTGGATTGACCTCTGATCCATTTCTCCGCAGCAACCGTCCCACTCAGGACACTCAATAGAGCTCCCATAGAAGGTTTTTTTTGATCATTTTATTTCTATATACATCAAATGCAAAAATTAATCATTCATCCAAAAATATAATACAATAAAATTGATATAAAATGTTCTTTTTCTCCCCCTCCCTCCCTTAACCCTCCCCTAAATAGAAACAGAAAGAAGAAAAGAAAGACAACACCTGGATATATATATATAGATCACTATTCATGTTATTCGAATAAGATTATTTTATCTTCTAAATGTGGATGATAATGATGGAATTTTACCAATGAAATCCATTTATGGTTGCCAAATCATATAAAAATTCCCAAGTTGATTCCTTAAGCTTTCTAAAGGTCTATAGAAGGTTGATATAATGGTGGCCGATAACCTTGACCACTTCAGTCTCTCAGTAAGACTGCTGCGTCTTCTTAACAAGTAAGGATATGTTGCATGTCCACGATAGGTCACAAGTTACTCCAAGGAACTTGGTGCTCTCCACTCACTCCACTACAAATACGTGGTGGAGGGTGGTCGTTCCTGGTCCATTTGAAGTCCACGATCATCTCCTTCGTCTTGTCCACGTAGAGACTCTGGTTGTAACTCTCACACCATTTCATGAAATGTTCCACCTCTGCAGTCGGGTTACAAGCCCAGAAGGGCCCCAAATCCCAGCAGCAATAGATATTCACCAAGACAAATGGTTACTTAAACAAAGGTTGTTTTTAATTATCTTTAAACATGAAAACAGAATCACACTTTAACTTATCACTATTAACTTATCCTAACTTAATCCCCTTCTAATTCTAACCGCACATGTATGTAATTTGTGTGTAAGTTCAGAAAAGTTCTTTGGTTCACAGTCCAATCTCACTTCTCATTCTTTCAGATTCACTGGTTGTAGGCAATTCTATACTATGCACAGGATTTAACATTTATAAAGTTCACCAGGCTTTGGTGCTTGAAAGGTAAATGGTTACCGCTCAGGAAGGTTCTTGTCAGTTTTCAGAGAAATTTTTGTTGTTCCAGGACATCCGCAACTGATTTACTTCCATCAGCCACTTCAGTGTCTTACTGACGAAACTTGCCCCTTCAGGGTTCTCCAGATGATAACCTCTTTCTTTCAGGTCACCACAGAGTTCCTTCTTGTTTCTCTCATTCCAAGTGAAACATTAGACAGCCAGTCCTCTTCTCTTGCATGAACCACAAGGGCTTTGATCAGGCTGAACCAAGCACTCACAACTCATCTACCAAATGGTGTTTTCCACAAGCTTGCCAGCTTGTCCTATTCCAGTCCCAGCTGTTGTTGCTGGCTGTAACACTGTAGAAGTGATCTCTCTCTTTCTCTCTCTCACTCATACACACACTCACAAACACACATAGAGAAAGCCTGTTTGACTCTCTCTGCTTGCAAAACCACATGACCCTCTTAGAACAGCTCCAGACAGCCTGCGGCTCTGACAAGCTCTTTCATCTGTTGCCTTTTTGTAAACAACAATCCATTAGTGAAGTCTCTTAGCACTCTCCAAAGCTCTTGCAAAGGCTGTGGAGCCGATATGTCTAGCATTAGCAGAGCTTCAATATTTCAAATAAGATCTGTTTTAAAGTGTTTGCAATGTGACCTAGCCTAACAAACCTTTCCCAATTAATCTCCCAAAAACATATCTATATACTCTGTCACAGGACACAGTTAACATTTAACATTTCACATAAGCACAACACAAGTCACAGCCCAGTGATAATTCAGTACATTGGAATACTGAGGGAAACCTTGTCACAGTCTGTTCCAGAATTCGACGCATTTACAAAGACTTTGTGAATTTACAGGGGAGAACTATTCTGACAGCTGAAGAGAAAACAGCTTTTTGAAGCAGCTCTAGTGGCCACCCATTCTGTGTAATTCAGAGCAAAGCCAGCTCTGAATGACTCGGTTGGTGGATTGACCTGTGCCAGGAGGGTCTTTTTGGGAAGCAAAAGGCTTCATTTTCATTGTGACTAAGAGTGGCGGTCACTTGGAAAGACCGATGCCAGGGTCTTGGAAGCTCCGTGGAGGCTGTCCAGTTCGAGTGTTAACTACAAAAGGACCGGGAGTGTTATGACCACAACTCGTGTGGATGGACATTTCTTCAAAGGCAACGCAAGGAGAATTCATGAGTCTGTAGCAGACACAACTCCAGTCTTTCCATTAGTTCAACATTAATTCTGAGCATCAAATTTCAAAGGCCTGCACTTCAACTCTGAATTTGAAAGGCTGAACTTTGAAGTAATTTTCTAGATTTTGGCCTGGGCTGTAATAGTTTGGGTATAAAACACACACATGTGCACACACACACACACACACACACACACACACACACACACACACACACACACACACACACACACACACACACACACACACACACACACACACACACACACACACACACACACTAGACACCTGCGCATAGTTGGGGATGATTTAGTGTTAAGAATAGTTTAAAAGTTAAGACTATAGTTTAAGAGATATGTGGGGAACACTATTGGTGGGACATCACGGGGCGGGACCTCCGCATCCGGGAGAGTTACGTGTCTGGCGGGCTTGGGAGAAGCAGCAGATATTCACCAAGGGTATGTTAAAATAAAAAAATAAAAGTTATGAATGCATCTCCAGGCTTAACACGACAAGTTGGAAACAAAATTAGTGTTTTAAAATGAAACACTGTAAAAATTACATATAGTTTAAGAAATAATATTGAAATATTCGAACAAATATGGGAGCCTTACATTAAATACAATAGCGAAAACCTACCGGGGACAATCATTACCTAAGTTGATGAAAGGAGAAGGAAAGAAAAGAAAGGACTCAGTAGAATTTCTGGTGTATTTTTGTTGAATGACAACATTGTCTGACTGGTTTAATGTAACCTAGATTGTATACCTTAAATGGATGGGAGGGGGTGGGTGGGGGGGGGGGTGGCTTGGGAGGAGGGAGGGGGGGGGGAGAAAAAGTCACTGTATATGTGTGAAAAGGAAAATGTGTGTATCATGGCTAATGTGATTTATGGTGTGAAAAATAAAAAATTTAAAAAAAAGAAACACTGTCTGGTTCATTGTTGCTTATTATATGCGGTTGTAACAAGGCCAATATGCCAAAAACTCTCTTTACAACCCTATCCACATGTGACACCAGTTTCAGGGAATTATGTATCAGTATTCCCAGATCCCTCTGTTGTACCCAACGCCTCAGTGCCCTGTCATTTACTGTATTTGTCCTTTCTTGTTTTGTCCTTCGAAAATGCAACACTGCACACTTGTCTGCATTAAATTCTATCTGACATTTTTAAGCTCATTTTTCCAGTTGGTTCAGATCCCTCTGCAAGCTTTGAAAGCCTTCCTCGCTGTCCACAACGCCTCCAATCTTAGTGTCATCTGCAAACTTGCTGATCCAGTTTCCCATATTATCATCCAGATCATTGATATAGATGATAAACAACAATGGTCCCAGCACCGATCCCTGAGGCACAGCCTCCAGTCTGAGAAGCAATCATCCACCACTACTCTCTGGCTTCTCCAGTCCATCCATTGTTGAATTCAGTTCACTACTTCAACATGAATACCAGCGCCTTTCCTGACTAACCTTGATTAATATCCCATGTGGGACCTTTTCAAAAGCCTTACTAAAGGTCACATAGACAATATCCACTGCCTTTCCTTCATCAACCTTCCTGGTAACCTCCTCGAAAAACTCTATGAGTCATTAAACACAAAGCCATGTTACCCATCCCTAATCATTTTCTGGCTATCCAAATACTTGTGTATCCGATCTCTTAGAACACCTTTCAATAATTTACCTACTACTGAAGTCAGGCTCACCTGCCTATAATTTCTTGGTTACTTTTGGAGCCTTTTTTAAACAACGGAACAACGTGAGCTACCCTCCAATCCTCCAGTGCCACACCCATCCATCCCTAAGGACTTTTTAAATATTTCTGCCAGGGGCCCTGCAATTTCTACATTAGTCTCCCTCAAGGTCCAAGGGAATATCTTGTCAGGCCTGGGGTATTTATCCACCCTTATTTGCTTTAAGACAGCGAGCACTTCCTCTTTAATCTGTATAGGTCCCATGACCTCACAGCTTGTTTGCCTCACTTCCCATGACTCTGTGCCAGTTTTCTGAGTGAATACTGATGCAAAAACCCATTTAAGACCTTCCCATCACTTCTGGCTCCATATATAGGCGACTACTCTGATCTTTAAGGGGTCCAATTTTGTCTCTTACTGTCCTTTTTCTCTTAATATACCTGTAGGAACACTTACAATCTTCCTTCACATCATCTGCTAAAGCAACTTCATATCTTCTTTGAGTCTTCCTGATTTCTTTCTTACATTTTCTGAACTCCTCAAGTACCTCATTTGCTCCATGTTGCCTATACCTGTCATACATGTTCCGAACCAGATCCCCAAGGGTCCCTTGAAAACCAAGGTTCCCTGTACCTGCTAACTTTGTCTTTAATTCTGACAGGAACATACAAACTCTGTACTCTCAAAATTTTGCCTTTGAACGTTCTCCACTTACCTCACACTCCGTTGTCGAAAACAACATCAAAACATTCTAGATCCTTTCTCATCTCCTCAAAATTGACCTTTCTCATCCAAAGGCCCATCCTTCTCTATAATTAACTTGAAACTAATGACATTATGATCACAGGACCCAAAATATTCCCCTACACATATTTCTGTCACTTATCCTGTCTCGTTCCCTAATAGAAGATCCAGTATTGCACTCTCTCTAGTTGGTACCTTGATATATTGATTTAGAAAACTTTCATGAACACATTTAACAAACTCCAAGCTACCCAGCCCTTTGACAGTATGGTAATCCCAGTCAATATGTTGAAAGTTAAAATCTCCTACTCACACATACCTTTATTATTCCTCAGCTCCACCCATATCACCTCAGATGATGAACCCTCTGGTCTGTCCTGCCTGAGCACAGCTGTGATATTTTTCCCTGATGAGCAATGTCACTCCTCCCCCTTTCATTCCCCCACCCCCCCCTCAATGTTCTATCACATCTGAAACAACAGAACCGTGCCACATTGAGCTACCAGTCCTGCTCCTCCTGCAACCAAGTTTCACGAAAGGCCCCAGTGTCATAATTCCTTGTGCTAATCCACACCCTCAGCTCATCTGACTTTCCAACAATACTCCTTGCATTGAAATAGATGCACCTGAGAATATTTCTACCACAACCAAGCCTTTGATTCAGACTTTATGTGCAGTTTTCCTCTATCTGCTCTTGTACTCTTGTTCCCATCCCTCGGCCAATCTAGTTTAAACCACCCCCCCACCGCCCCCCCCCCCCCCCCCCCACCGGAGCAGCACCAGCTTACCTTCCTGCAAGGATATTTGATCCCCTTCAGTTCAGATGCAAACCGTCCCACCCTCCATCCTGCGTCAGGTCTTTAGCCACGTGTTAAGCTGAATTATCCTCCTATTTCTAACCTCACTAGCACGTGGCATGGGTAGCAGTCCTGAGGTCACTAACCTTGAGGTCCCAGCCTTCAACCTAGTACTTAAGTCTCTGAACTCTCCTTGCAGGACCTCATCACCCTTCCTACCCACCATATCATTGGTCCCTACATTGGACCAAGACATCTGGCTGCTCACCCTCCATCCTGAGAATGCTATGAATTTGATCTGCAATATCTCAGACCCTGGCACCAGCGAGGTAACTTGCCATCCGGTTTACTCGATCTCTTATCTGTTCCCCTAACGATGGAATCCCCTATCACTCCAACTCATCTCTTCTCCTCCCTTCATTCTTAGCCACAAGACCAGACTCATATCGGAGACCTGATCTCCGTGGCTTGTCCCTGGTAGGTTCTTTCCCCTCAACAATATCCAAAATGGTACACTTGTTATTGAGGGGAATGGCCACGGGGGTGCCCTACACTGCCTGCCTGTTCTCTTTCCCTCTCCTGACGGTCACCCAGCTACCTTCCCCCTTGGTGTGATTGTGTCTTTGTACCTTCTGTCTATCATCCCCCTCTGTCTCCCGAATGATCTGGCGTTTATCCAACTCCAGCTCCAGTTCTCTAACTCAGTTTGTCAGGAGCTGCAGTTGGATGCACTTACAACCATAGAACCATAAAATATTACACGACCCTTCTCTTCTGTGCTGACCCATTTTTTTTGCTTAGTTCCACTGACCTGCATGCAGTCCATAGCCCTTCATACCACTCCCATCCATATACCTGTCCAAATACTTCTTAAATGTTAAAACTGAGCCCGCATTCACCACTTCAGCTGCTCACTGATTATACAATACCCAGTCCTGGGGTGGAGACAATCACCCATCTCTTTGTAGAATGTGGATTTGGGAAGAGCATGTGGAGAAGGATGCGAGGGTCCTTGTCACAGTTCATCCCCAGCGACCGTGTGACAGAGATCTACAGGGACACACACAGAGTCCGACATGCAGAACAGCCTAAAGACCATCAACTCAGTGAAAGATGCACTTTGGTCTGCCCGAAACCTGTTGGTCTACCAGCACACGGAGATGTGGGTGAGGGAATGCTACTGACCGGCACATTCCGGCTGCAGGTGTAGGTGCTGAGGGACGCACTGAGGGTTGGTCCAGTCAACACAAGGGTGCTGTGGGGAAGGGGAACCATCTAGAGTCCTCCCATTACTGGACATTGAGGGGCTGAGACCGAGGGGAAGTCCCTCAATCAACGCGGGGGGGGGGGCGTGGAGGGGGGGGGTGCTGTGTGGAAAATGAGAGGATTAATGAACATGCCACTAAGAAGATGCAAAGACCTTTGTACATAGTTTCTTGTGAATGAGGTTTATTTTTGGAAAAAAGAACATTGACTCATTTATTTTCTCTCCACCAGCATTTCTGACATGCGGAGTAATTCCAACAATGTCTCTGTCATGTGCACACATGACTTGCCCTGCAGAATGGCTTGAATACCACAGGCGACGTGCAATTCCGAAAGTTGTCAATAACGTTCACCGTTCCCTTCCCCCACCCCGCTCATTAAAAAAAAGTTCAAATTCTCGTAGACCTTCTCGGAGCCGAGGAATTATGGTGAGAGAACTTGGGGAAAGGCGAATGAGCTGTTAGCGTGAACTTACTTCAAGGAGGCCATCCAATCAAAGGCAAGAATGGCAAATCCCACCCAGGTAAGGTGTGTTTGGAACAGGCAGTGGTTGAATGACGACAGTCACCTCCCATTCTTTTTTTGGCAAATCATCTGCACCTGATACTTAGAATTATTTACATAGTGGGGTTAAACAATTCACTGGAAAAGGCTGTCATGCCAGAAATCAGATCCATGGTTATGATAACAAGGAAGTGGGTCCACTGTAAATGCTGGCTGCATTGCTAGGGAACCCAGTTAATCCACAGTAAATTCAGGCCGCATTGATGGGGAACTCAGTGGGTCCACTGTAAATGCTGGCTGCATTGCTAGGGAAAACCCAGTTAATCCACAGTAAATTCAGGCCGCATTGATGGGGAACTCAGTGGGTCCATAGTAAATGCTGGGTGCATTCATGGGAAACTCAGTGGGTCCATAGTAAATGCTGGGTGCATTCATGGGAAACTCAGTGGGTCCACAGTAAATGCTGGGTGCATTCATGGGGAACTTAGTGGTCTTAATTTTTTTTAAATTCAAAATAGACTTTATTCACAATTTTAAAAATTGGTAACTCTTTTCCCATTTGTAGTGTCACTTTCAGAAATGTACAACGGAAAATGATAAAGTTTCATATTTACCTATTTACGGTTGGTACCTGCATTGTGGCTCTAACAAATACAATCTTTTGAGGGGTGTGGCTGGGACATTGCAAGCAGGCTTCACTCACTGAGATTAGATGAGACCGTGGTGCACAAACACACAAAATCAAAAGGCTTTATTCGACATAAAACTCCACTGTAAGAGTGTACTGCCCTTTGCTGTGAGCTCTTGTGATCTCAGAGGTCACACATATCCCGGAGGGTGACTGACACCCGACCGGCTGGGGCTTGGTCCATTCAGGTCGGCTGATTGACAGCCGGCCAGGTGTGGTCTTGTCCCCAGGCTGTTCTGAGGATGTCCCCTACAGTAGGCTCTTCTGCAGGTACAGAGGTCGCCCCTGCAGGAGGCCAGTGGTGGACCACCACAGAAGTAAGGGTGAAAGGGGAAATGTTTCCTAGCGATTAGCGTAACGCTGTTCCAGCACCAGCCATCGGGACCATGGTTCGAATCCCGCCCTGTCTGTCAGGAGTTTGTATGTTCTCCTGCGTGGGCTTTCCCCGGGGGTTCCGATTTCCTCCCACCCTTCAAAACCTCCCGGGGATAGGAGGTTAATGGGGCGTAAACGGGTGGCACGGGCTCATGGGCCGGAACGACCTGCTGGGCACCTCCACTTATCATTAGGGGGAACTTCTTCAGGCAGAGGGAATGTGGAAGCAGCTGAAGTGGTGAATGCGGGACATTCAAGAAAAAGAAACGGGCCCGGTGCATGCCTGGGAGAGCAGGCAGAGAGGAGACGGGCCGAAGGGCCTGTTTCTGCGCCGCAGAGAGGAAAGCTGCGCGTCGTCTCCCTCCCCGGGGACAGATTTCAAAGCAGAGATCCCAGAGACATCAAGGTCCCGCCTTCCGAAAGTTCAGGAGGAGTTTGGAGGCCGAGATGACGACACTCAGGTGGTCGGATAAAAGTTCCCGGAGCCGCCCTGCATGAAGCGATCCTCGCCGCGTTGGTCGCACTTGGAGGCAGCAGGACGATGGGCAACAAGGCGCTGAGCGGGGATTTCGAGTGGGTCTACACTGAGCAACCTCACTCGAATCGGAGGAAGGAAATTCTGGGTAACTTTACCGAGCAAGTTGGGATGCAACTTTCTCAAACTTCAGTTCAAGTTTGTTCCATTATTTTGCAGTGAGTTTGTTTGTTCTTGGGCATCTTCCCGGTCAGTTTCCACGAAGTTTCCCCGGACAGTGCTGGTTGGCTTCGGGCAGCCCACACTTCCCTCCTGTCCGACCGGAGATGCCCACTCTGGACCGTCGGATAAAATGCATTCAGGGGAGAGCCCCAGGGGTTGGATTTGTTGCTCGTGAATGAGGTTGAGGTTTTGCATTGGATCAGGGAGAGGGGGGCAAGGTGCTGGGAGAATTGTCATAATTCAAGATTCCTTTATTGTCATGTAATAATACAGGTGTAATGTTACACAAATTTCCCTTTAAACTACCCACAAAGATTTGCCTTGAGCATAAAGTGCCCCTTACAGTCAAAGAGAAACAAGTCTCCACCCACAGTCACTGAGTGTCCACGGATTCACCTCCGGCGCCCCAGCACCCTCCCCAGATTCCAGACCAAACCATCGGCAACCTGAGCTCCAGATCCACCCCACCGTATCTCGGTCCGAGACCTGGGTCCCCTTCAGCCAGCCTCTGCATGGGTTTCCCATGACAGAATTTTGTGGTGGAGGGATTGAAAAGATGAAATATGCCGGTTAGCCTTTGGAGTTGCTTTCCTGGGTTTAGGTCATTGTTCTGACACATTCCCTCCTCTTTCTCCCTCCACAGATGCTGCCAATCCCCAGTTTTTATTTCGTATTTAACAGCATCTGCATTTCAAGGCCAAAAAAAAAAAATGATTTGGCAGCCATACATTTTTTTAAAAAGACACAATGCATTTTTGTCTGATCAGTGTGATCACCCTTGAGGCAAATCCTTTCAGGCTGTTGTGACCCGATCCAGAGATGAGCTCTGCACTGGGTTGGGAACCAGGGGGCAAGAACAGAGAGGGGAGAGTGGGCAGATTGCGTCAAGTCTGCACGAAGACAGGAATCAAAGGGTTGGGCGTGGTGATCTGAGGTGTGTCCATTTCAATGCCGAAGGGACCTTGAAGGAAAGGCAGTTGGGCAGAATGCGCAGATTGGCCTGTGGAGTTCTGTCCCTGTGGTAATTAGTGAAACTTGGTTGCAGGAGGGGCCAGTCAAGGTTCTAGGTTTCTGCTGCTTTAGAAAGGGATAAAGGCGGAGGAGTGGCATTGCTTGTCAGGGAAAATATCACAGCTGTGCTCAGACAGGACAGACCAGAGGGCTCGTCTAATGAGGCTATATGGGTGGAGGTGAGGAACGGGAAAAGTATGACCTCACTCATGGGGTTGTATTATAGTCGCTCAATCGTCAACAAAAATTGGAGGAGCAAATCTGTCGAGAGATAGCAGACAGCTCCAGGAAACCTAAGGTTGTGAGAGGAGGAGATTTTAACTTTCCACATATTGACTGGGACTCCCATACTCTTTAAAAAAAAAGGCTGAATGGCTTGGTGTTTGCCAAATGTGTTCATGAAAGTTTTCTAAAATAAATGTATCAAGGTACCAACTGGATCTCCTATTGGGGAACGAGACAGGGCAGGTACGTGTTGTGATCATAATGCCATTAATTTCAAGTTAATTATGCAGAAGGACAGGCCTGAGGTTGTGATTCTACATTGGAGAAAGGTCAATTTTGAGGAAATGATAAAGGATCCAGGAAGCATGGATTGGGACAGGTTGTTTTTGGGCAAGGATGTGGAAGACATTTGAGAGTGCAGAGTTTGTATGTTCCTGTCAGGATTAAAGGCAAGGTTAACAAGTAATAGGAAACCCTGGTTTTCAAGGGATATTGGGGGCCTAGTTAAGAAAAAGAGGGAGGTGTATAGCAGGTATCAGCAATAAGATGCGAATGAGGTACTGGAGGAGTATAAAAAATACAGAAAAATTCTCAAGGAAGAAATCAGAAAAGCTAAAAGACATGAGGTTGCTTTAGCAGACAATGTGAAGGGAAATCGTAAGGGTTTCTACAGGTGTATTAAGGTCAACAGGATAGTAAGGGACAACATTGATCAAAGTGGTTGGCTTCTTATTGAGCCAAAAGAGATGTGGTGGGGGGGGGGGGGTTTGTGTCAGTATTTATACAGGAAACTGGCAAAAAAGACAAACAAGCAGTGAGGTCATTGAACCTATCCAGATTAAAGAGGAGGAAGTGCTTGCTGGCTTATAGCAAATAAGGGTGGACAAATCCCCAGGGCCTGACAAGATATTCCCTCGGGACTTGAGGGAGGCTATTGGAGAAATAGCAGGAGCTCTGGCAGAAATATTTAAAATGTCCTTAGCCATGGACATTGTGCCGGAGGGCTGGGGAACAGTTCATGTTGTTCTGTTGTTTAAAAAAGGCTCTTAAAGTAACCCTGGAAATTTTAAGCTGGTGAGCCTGACATCAGTAGTAGGTAAATTATTAGAAGGTGTTCTAAGTATTGGAATATACAGTATTTGGACGGCCAGGAACTGATTAAGGATAGTCTCAACATGGCTTTGTGCGAGGTAGGTCGTGTTTAACCAATCTTATAGAGTTTTTCAAGGAGGTTACCAGGAAAATTGATGAAGGAATGACTGTGACTGTTGTCTATATGGACTTAGTAAACTTTTGACAAGGTCCCACATGGGAGATGAGTAAGGAAGTTTCAGACGCTGGGTTTCATTGATCAGACTTTGGCTAGACGGGAGAATAGAGAAAATGGTTGTGGATGACTGCATCTCTGATTGGAGGCCTGTGATAGTGAGACCATTGTTGTTTGTCATCTATATCAGTGATCTAGATGATAAGGTGGTAAACTGGATCAGCACATTTGCAGACAACACAAACATTGGAGGTATGGTGGACAGCGAGGAAGCTTTCAAAGTTTGCAGAGGGATCTAGTCCAGCTGGAAAAATGGGCTGCAAATTAGGCAGATGGAATTTAATGCAGACAAGTGTGAGGTCCTGCATTTTGGAAGGACAAACCAAGGTAGGAGGTACATGGTAAATGATACAACATTGAGGAGTGTGGTAGAATGGAGGGATCTGGGAATACAGATACATAATTCTCTGAAAGTGGTGTCACGGGTGGACAGGGTTATAAAGTGATCTTTTGGCATATTGGCCTTCATAAATCAAAGTATTGAGTTGGGATGTTATGGTAAAGTTGTACAGGACATTGATGAGGCCAACTTTGGAGTATTGTGTGCAGTTTTGGTCACCGAACTATCGGAGGGATACCAATAAGATAGAAAGAGTGCAGAAAAGATTTACTAGGATGTTGCCTTGATTTCAGGAACTGAGTTACAGGGAAAGGTTAAACAGGACTTTATTCCCTGGAGTGTAGAAGAATGAAGAGAGATTTGACAGAGGTTTACAAAATTATAATGTATGTAGAGAGATTAAATGCAAGCAGACTTTTCCCACTGAGGGTATGAGAGATAAAAACCAGAGGATGTGGGTTAGGGGTGAAAGGGGAAAAGTTTAATGGGGGGGACTTCTTCACACAGAAAGTAGTGGGGGGTGTGGAACAAGTTGCCAGCTGAAATGATGAATCTGGCCTCACTTTTGGCATTTAGGGAGATACATAGATGGGAGGGGTATGGACTGGGTGCAGGTCAGTGGAACTGGGCAGAATAATAGTTCGGCACAGACTAGAAGGTCTGAATGGCCCGTTTCTGTGCTGTGGTGTTCTAAGGGTCTACACTTTAAAGTTATATTTTACAAGTAGTTTCAAAGCTGGGCAGATGAGCGAGAAAAAGTATTTGAGGGGTCTCAGTCAAGTGTTTGGAAGACAACAGCTGAAGACGCTGGAATTCTGAAATAGGAACGGAAAATGCTGGAAACCTCAGTAGGCCAGGCAGCATCTGTGGAGGAGAGAAACGGAGTTCTGAGTTGGTGACCCAAAGTTTACATCTGCTTTGGTTCTGAAATATTGACTTTTTTCGCTTTTCAGGCGCTAACTGACCTCCAGAATTGTTGAGGGGTAAAGTTTGATGAGAATTAGACCAGCAGACAATGAAATAGCCATTCAGCCCATTGAGTCTGTCCCGCCACTTAATTATGAGCTGATCCATTTTCCCACTTAGCCCCACTGACCAGCCTTCTCTCCATAACCTTTGGTGTTCTGGCTAATGTTAGGTCTGCTTTGTTCATGAATGAGTGAGACAAACACCAGGCTGAGTCGAAATCAGGGTTCTTTGTTCTTTATTACCGGATTGTAACACTTGCGACTAACCATGTTAGTCGGAGAATGCATTCTGCCGTTATCAGCAAAATGGTGATTTTTTATACCCTTGGATATGTGCTTAGAACATCATCATATCATTACTTGTCCAATGACTAAAACTGTTGCTATCCTTTCCCTGCTAGCTTCCTGCCTCTCAATCCATCAATGTCTCTCTTATCTTGTAAGTACAAGGATGCATTCACATCTTGTTACAGCCCTGTACATTCCCATCTCATGATGTTTTACCTAACAGGAGTACAAGGACACCTCCCCTTCTTGTTACTGCCCTGTACAGGGTAACTCCCTACACATTCCCATCTCATGATGTTTTACCTTACACTAATTAAGAATATATCACTCTCCATCTTAAATACACCCAATGACCCGGCCTCCACAACCACCTGTGGCAACAAATTCCACAGATTCACCTCCCTCTGGCTGAAGAAATTCCTCCACATCTCTGTTCTAAACAGACACCCTTCATTCCTGAAGTTGTGCCCTCTTGTCCTAGACTCTCCCAACGTGGGGAACAACCTTTCTATATCTACTCTGTCCATGCCTTTCACCATTCAAAATGCTTCAATGAGATTCCACTCATTCACCGATATTCCAATGTGTGCAGGCCAAGGGCCGTCAAATGCTCCTCATACATTATGGAATATTGTGTTCAGTTATGGTCACCTCATGTCTGGTCACCTCATGACATAAAGGTTGTGGATGCTATGGAGAAAGGGAGCAGAGGAGACTTTCCCAGATTGGAGAGCATGCCTTATGAGGATAGGCTGAGTGAACTTGGTCTTTTCTCCTTGGAGAGATGGAGAATGAGGGGTGACCTGATAGAGGTGGACAAGAGACATTGATTGTGTGGACGGCCAGAGGCTTTTTCCTCAGGGCTGAAATGGCTGGCATGAGGGGGATAGTTTTAAGGTGTTTGGGAGTAAGTCCGGGGGATGTAAGAGGGGCTCCAGACCAAAACCTATCAGTCATATATCTTTGCACGCTGCGGGTCTGGCTGAGCTTCTCCAGCACCAAGTGTCTGCAGACTTTCGTTTTTCACTCCTAAGAGACTATTAGATAGAAACAAAAACATTCAAAATCAGTGGAAGAGGAGGCCATTTGTCCTTTCAAGTCATTCATTTTGATCATGGCTGATCATCTACTCAGCACCCAATACCTGCTTTCTCCCCATTACCCCCGATCCCCTTAACCACAAGGGCCATATCCAAAAACCGGCTTCATCCACTTCCCGTGGCAAAGAATTCCACAGATTCACCCCTCTCTGAGAGAATTTTTTTTCTCATCTCAGTCCTAAAAAGACTTCCCCCTGATCCTTAATCTGTGACCCCTGGTTATGGTCTTCCCCAACAATGAGAATATCCTTCCTGCAGCTAGTCTATCCAATCCCTTAAGAATTTTATACGTTTCTATAAGATCCCCCCTTAATCTTCTAAATTCCAGCGAGTATAAGCGTAGTCGATCCAGCCTTTCTTCATCTGTAAGTCCTAGTAGGATAAGTACATGGAACTGAGAAAAATGGAGGATTAATCCGTACAGAAATTCTAGGCAGTTGTTGGTGTGGGTTATTAGGACAGTGCAACGTTGTGGGCTGAACTTTCACAAATAAAGAAATGTAAACAAACTGACTATGAAACAGAGAGAGAACAAAATTAATAAAGTGCAAAAGTAAGAGTCCTTAAACGAGTCCCTGATTGAGTTTGTCGTTGAGGTGTCTGATGGTGGAGGGGGAGCAGCTATTCCTGAACCTGGTGGGTGCGAGTCTTGTGGCACCGATACCTCTTTCCTGATGGCAGCAGCGAGAACAGAGCGTGTGCTGGGTGGGGTGAGTCTTTAAAGACTGTCGCTGCCCTCCGACAGCAGCGTTCCCTGTAGATGTACTCAATAGTGGGGAAGGTGTTGTCTGTGAAGTTCTGGGCTGTGTCCACTACCATTTTCAGGGCTTTACACTCAGGGGTATTGGTGTCCCCAATACCGGGCTGCGAGGCAGCCGGTCCACACCCTGTGCTGCAGAATTCTGTGTCTGAGAACACCTTATCTAGATGGGCTGAATCTTGTGTGGTTACCTGAGGGAGAAGAATGGCAGCAAGTCCCTCTGCACACAATGTCCTCCTGCTCCGTACTGGGTGTGTCAGCCTCGCTGTGGGCACTGACGACTGGACTGGGAAATTAGTGTCAGGTGTTGGTCTCCTGAAACATCGGTTGCCCTTTACTTACTTCCTGTGGACACTGAGGATCCGCTGGGTCATTCACTGTGTTTGTGTTTGCTTTAATGAAAACATCTGTACAGTTATGCCCATTCTATTCCGGTCCACGTCGATCTCTGCCAAGCACATCATTTATGGAGCTCTGTGGACTGAGGGAATTCAATATACACGGCACAGTTGGCATAGCGGGTAGTGCAATGCTGTTACAGCGCCAGCAATCGGCACTGGGGTTCAAATCCCACACTGTAAGGAGTTCTCCCCGTGCCTGCGTGGATTTCCCTGGGAGCTCCGGTTTCGTCCCACTGCTCGAAACATACCGGGGGTTGTAGGTCAATTGGGCAGCAAGGGCTTGTGTGCCGAAATGGCCTGTAACCGTGACATAGATCTAAATTTAAAAGATTACTTCTTTATTGTCACGTCATAAAACAGTCTAACCTTAGTCTAACTGTAAGGCAGACAAAGATTTGCCATCAGCAGAAATTGCCCCTTACAGTCAGAGAGAGAGAGAGAGAGAGAGAAGCTAGAGAGAGTCACCGAGTGTCTGCGGATTTGCCTCCAGCGCTCCTGCAGCCTCCGCAGCTGCACAGACTCCAGTCCAAACCATCGGCGACACGAGCTCCAGATCCGAACCTCCAACAAAATCAGGATGCCTCCAGCACCCTCTCACCTACTGGTTCCGATACCTGGTGCTTCAACTTGTATTTGTATGTGTCAGTTCTTAGACAACTCATGGATGAAGGAAAAGGTTCTTTACTTTAAAGTTGTAAACAGCACCATGAGGCTGCAAGTCTCCATTACAGATCTTGCATACTGCAGTCCCCTGCTGGCAGCCAAGTCTAATCAAACAGGAACTATAATCAAGGTCGTGCTAGTGGCCATGCAAACATGTTCACTATCATTGCATCTCCCTTTCTTAAAACTAAAGTAGGTTACTTTTAACTAACGTGTCTTCTTTGTATAAATCTGCAATTTTAACTTTAACACCAGGAACTTACATTTTTATTATTATCAGCATTGTTAACATTTTTTAAACTTGTTTTGTGTGTTCACATTTACATATACTAAAACTTGAAGAGCGAATAAGATAACACTACTTCATTCTAGAACAGGAGTCTTTAAATTTGCTCAATGAGGATTCATGGGTCTTGACAATTTCTTGTCCTTGAATCTGAGCTGTTGCCTCAGACGATGTCTTCTCAGCTGTGATTTCAGGTTGTTCAACAGTATCTGACTTTTCATCTACTGTGCTGGTCCCAGTTGAAGATCTCGATGATTTCTTTGCAGAGCAGCACCTTTATCTGTCTGAATGATGTATGATCTTGGTTGGACTTCACTAAGGACAGTTCCTTTCTGAGTCCATAAGTTCATTTTGTCTTTTAGCCTTACTTGGTCACCAGTGTAGAGTTGCAGTAGGTTTTTTGATCCTCTGTCAAAGTAATACTTTTGCTTTTCTTTCTGTTGATCTTTGAATTTTCTCACCTTCTCCCCCTCTTTTGTTTTTAGGAGGTTCTCCTGAATGGGTAGATTTGATCTTAGCCAACATCCCATAAGGAGTTGTACTGGTGACAGACCACACTCGAGCCGCGTTGTGCCGTATACTAGCATGCTCTGGTAGAAGTCTGTTCCACTGTCTTTTGCCTTGTTCATCAGTCTTTTCATTGTCTGACTGATATTTCCACTAGACCATTGGACTATGGAAAATGAGGACTTGACATGGTGTGTACAAATTCCCACTTTGGCAAACTGTCAGAAATTTAAATTGTAAAACTGGGGTCCATTGTCTGTGAAGACCTCGCTTGCCACGCCATGTCTGGAGAATATAGTTTTCATACTTGTTATTACAGCATTTGCAGTGGTGGTGTGCGGTTGTCACACCTCTGGATACAGGGAGTCATAGTCTGTGACTACAAGGTAGTCCCTCCCTTGACATTTGAATATTTGATATTTCCTGTATATTGTACAGTTTGACCCTTCATTTGTTATATCATTGTTGATTCTTGGCCAGTACATCACCTCTCGTGCTCTTTTCTTACACTTTTCGATTCCAGGATGTCATCCATGGATCCTTTTTAGCATCTCTTTGGGATAAGGATTTTGCTTCCTTTGTAGGTGATGTCTTCAACCACTGATAGTTCCGCCCTGCAGTTCCAGTACTCCAAAACGTCAGGTGAGTAGTCCTATTCATGCTGGGCCATCTATCCAAGATCTTTTTTCTCAGTTGTCTCAGTGTTTCATCTTTGTTCGTCTCTGACTTTAAGAGCTCCATTTTTGCATCTGATATGGGCCGTGCATGTGTGATCATGTCCACGAAGGCATTCACGTCTTCATCCATTTTGGTGTCAATAGCTCTATACAATGTGTCTGCTGTGTACATTAGTTTACCTGGAGTGTACGCCACATTCAGTGTATAGCGTTGCAGCCTAATCACCATTCTTTGTATTCTCAGTGGACATTTATTTAATGGCTTTTGGAACAATGCAATCAAGGGCTTATGGTCAGTCTCTACACTGATTTCTTGTCCTGACACAAACTGATGAAATCTTTCACTGGCGGATTGAGGCTGAGCAGCTCCTTTTCAATTTGAGCGTATCGCGTCTTCGCGTCTGTCATTGAGGGTGATGCATACGCCAGTCATCATATTTTTGCAGAAGAACTGCACCGAGCCCACTATGTAGCATCTGATGAAATTTTAATGGGTTTCACTGGGTCTAAAACCTCAGAACTGGTTCCTCTGTGAGCAGTTTCTTTAGTTCCCTCCATGACTTTTCATGTTCATGATTCCACTCCCATTCAACGTTCTGTTAGTCTTCTCAATGGAGCCATCTTTTCTGAGAGGTTGCATATGAGTTTACCCATATCGTTGACCATTCCATTAAACCTCTGTATGTCCTTTTTGCATTGTGGCCTTGGCATGTTCCCAATGGCGGACACCTTTCTGGGATCTGGTCTGATGCCCTCACTGCCAGAAATATCTCCTACAAATGTTAGTTCTGTAACCCCAAGCTGGCATTTCTCTCTATTCAGCTTCAGGTTTGTTTTCCTTGTTCCAGCACTTTCCTTAGTCTCTCATCATGCTCCATAATATGTTGTCATCCATTGAGGTATCAACTCCATCCAGGTACTCATAGACCATGTGGATAGTTTTGTGATACCCTTCAGGAGCTGAGGCGATTCTGTATCTGCCAAATGGATTTGAATTTGCTTCATCCAATTTCAACTGCCAAAGTCCTGATGATGCATTTAACTTGCTGAAAAGCTTTGCATTTGCAAACTGTGACATGATCCCTTCACGTGTCGGAAGTTTAAAGTGATCTCTCTTTATTGCTCTGTTTAGAGCTCTTGGATCCAGACAAATTCTAAGCTTTCCATTCTTTTTGTCCACAACAGCAAGTGAACTCACCCACTCCATTGGCTCATCTATGGTCTGAATCACGTTCAGGCTTTTCATCCTGTCCAACTCTGCCTTTAGTTGCTTTTGAAGTGCAAATGGAACCTTTCTGCATGGATGTATTATCAGTGGCGCATGTTTATCCACTCTGATCGTGTGTTCTCCTGCAGGCGGCCTAGACCCTGAAATAGGTCATTGGACTCTTTCATGAGTTCATCGTAGACTGTCTCTCCTTCACTTTCCACAACGAAGACTCTTTTTACCAGGTTCATTTTCTCACAGGCTGTTAAACCTAGTATGGCCTGTACATCCTCTGGTACCACGATGAATGCAAGCATGAGCTCTTCATCCTTGTGTTTCACTTTCACCTTGCATTCTCCTTGCACTGGTATATCAGTACCTGAATATCCTGTCACCTTCACTTTTGTTCCATACATCTTTGGTCTGGGTCTAATCTTCTTAAATTCAGTCTCTGATATTACATTAATTTGTGCTCCATTATCCAATTTAACTGAAATGTAAATGTCATTCACTTTCAATCTCAACATCCAGACTCTGATTTCTTTCTTGTTTTCAGTCACAACATCGACATAGAATTCCTCTATCTCCCTTTCATCTCCTGCATGAACCTTGCTTTGTTGCACTTGGTTCCTACAGCAACGGACATAATGTTTGCTTTTGTTGCACATATTGCATGTTTTACCATATGCTGGACACTTTCTTGGTAGGTGTGTACCGCATCGACAACATGGCTTTCGATTGTCCCTTTCATTTTTGTTCGCTGGCCATGTCTCTCTTTCCACTTTGGCATGCTTTTGTTAAATGGTTAATGTCTGTCCTTACTCACTGCATCCATGTTGCAGCTAGTTTCACTGAACAGCTCTTTTGCCAGTGTTTTTACAGTTTCTGTAGCCCTACAGAGAGCTATGGCTTTTTCCAGGTCTAGATTTTGCTCTCTTAGCAGTCTTTCCCTTAGACTATTATCTGGAATAGTCTGTCTGTCTTTTATCAGTGAGTCGGCCAGTCCATCAAATTCACACGTTTTGCTTCTGTTTCTCAATTTAGTCACTTACTGATCAATACTTTCTTCCATTTTCTGTACACGTTAAAAATCTATGCCTCTCAAATGTCACGTTACGTTTAGGTATGCCTCAAACTGTTCCATTAATTTTTCCAGTTTAATTTTGTCTCCTTCAGCAACAAATGTGAAGTTATTATACACATCCAGGGCTTCAGCACCCACAACATGCAAGAAAACTGACGCTTTCACTTTATCACTTTTCTCATCAGCTCCAACTGCCACTAAATACGATACAAAATGCTGTTTAAATCTGTTCCAATTTTCAGCCACATTACCTGTCAGCTGAAGTTTTGCTGGTGGATGTAATCCTTCCATTTTTCACTTTGTTGCCTCCCTTCACTGATCAGTTGCTGACTTTAGATTTTTACCTTTTAAAGTATTTCCTAATTTCCTTCATCTCATTTCTGACACCATGTCTCATCTTGTATTCGTATGTGTGAGTTCTTAGGAAACACATGGATGAAGGAAAAGGTTCTTTATTTTAAAGTTATTGTAAACAGCACCATTACAAGTCTCCATTACAGTCCCCTGCTGGCAGCCAAGTCTAATCAAACAGGAACTATAATCAAGGCCTTGCTAGTGGCCATGCAAACATGATCATTATCATTACACCTGGTTTCCCCTCCAGCCAGTCTCCAGCAGTCCACAGCCTGGTGTAAGTCCCTTGATTGCAGTCGCCAGCAGCCCGCATCCTGCCTGGGATCCTTGCCTTGAGTCAACAGCCAATTTAAACTAATCCCATTTGCTTGAGTTTGTCCCATGTCCCTGTAAAAAAAATCTTTCCTATCCACGTACCAGTCTAAATGTCTTTGAAATTTTGCAATTGTCCCTACCTTTCCCACTCTGTTGGCGGCTCGTTTCATATACCCACCACCATCTGGGTGAAACTATTTACCCCTCACATCCCCTTTGTCACCTTAAACGTGTCCTGCAGCTGTTGACAGTTTTGCCCCGGCACATTTCCAAGGCTCTGTCTCTCTGCAGAATTACTCCTGTACTGACAATAACCACACCAGCAGTGTGAGTATAAGACTGCTTTAATAAACTAATATGTACACTAAGAGGTCTTGTCTCTCTGCAAGACAAACCTGGAAGGCTAGACTGTAGCTCTGGACTGCTTTATAGACAAGGTCACCGGGATGACCCCTGGTGGCCTAGTGGTGGAATTACAAGAGGTCTTGTCTCTGCAAGACAAACCTGGAAGGCTAGACTGTAGCTCTGGACTGCTTTATGGACAAGGTCACCGAGATGACCCCTGGTGGCCTAGTGGTGGAATTACAAGAGGTCTTGTCTCTGCAAGACAAACCTGGAAGGCTAGACTGTAGCTCTGGACTGCTTTATAGACAAGGTCACCGGGATGACCCCTGGTGACCTAGTGGTGGAATTACAAGAGGTCTTGTCTCTCTGCAAGACAAACCTGGAAGGCTAGACTGTAGCTCTGGACTGCTTTATGGACAAGGTCACCGGGATGACCCCTGGTGGTCTAGTGGTGGAATTACAAGAGGTCTTGTCTCTCTGCAAGACAAACCTGGAAGGCTAGACTGTAGCTCTGGACTGCTTTATAGACAAGGTCACCAGGATGACCCCTGGTGACCTAGTGGTGGAATTACATCTCACCACAGAAACGTTGCTGCATCATCGGCTCCTGCTGATCATCGAGGGGCTGGCACTCCCCTTTCTCTGCGATACAGATCGCACCAAGCTGCTCTCTTTCCCAGAAGTTGGCCACTGTTCAAGGTCCTCCCAGTCTCTCCCTCACTCCCTCCCTCTCTGCCCCCATTCCTCTCTTCTTCCCCTCTCTCTCCCTCTCACTCTCTTCCCCCTTTCTCCAAGTGGGGATGGGTTCTCCTCAAAAGCATTTAAGGTGAAGACCTCCTCCTCCTCCTCCACTGGCAGGTGAAGCTGCAGGTGGACTCCCAAAGGATAAATAACCAATTAAAATTCTGATAATCTGGCATGCTCAGGCCTTTGAAGGCACCAGAGTACTTAGAATGTTTTATCTTGCAATGAGGTCACCTCTCATGTTCCTCTAAATTCCATTGACTAAGAGAGTACCTCGTGGTGTTTAACAGGACTGCAATCGTTCATGAATGTTGCTCAGCACCACCTTCTCCAGGGGAAGTAGGGATGGGCTGTGCCAATGAAGCTCCTGCCAAAATATGCCTATTGCAGAGATGAATCTTTAACGTGCAGAGACTCCTGCCCAGTTGAGCCTTCATCACCTTACAGCACCTGTGGCCTTGTCTTCACAGAGGACTCCTCCACAGCAACCCCCTGCCCAATCCTGTACAACCCCTCTCCACCTAACTTCTATGCTCGTCTTTGGCACCTGACAGTCATTTGACTCTTTCATCTTTTATCTGTCTCTGGTTCCCTGATCTTTCCTTTTTTTAAAGACATACAGCACAGTAACAGGCCCTTTCGGCAAACGCGCTGCCCAATTACACCCAACTGACCTACCACTCCCCTCATGTTTTGAAAGGGGAAATCTATGCAGACATGGGGAGAATGTATAAATTCCCTCCAGACAGCGTGGGATTTGAACCCTGGTCCCAGACGCCGGTGCTGTAACAGTGTTGCGCTCACCGTTATGCTAACTGCGCTCTTACTTGACGTGTTCAACCCCTCTCACACAGTTCTGATTATAAAAACACAACTGATGTTTCGGGCTCATCAAGAAAAATGTCGGTAGGCGCCCAAACAAATTGGTGGGAGGAGGGGTAGCCCCATACTTTTTAAAATTTGGGCGCAGCCAACGTTTTGCTCATTCGGTGAAGGGCTCAAGCCTGCATAGCTGGTTCTGTATCGTTACCTTATAAAGGACACTGTCTGACCTGCTGAGTTTCTCCAGCTTTGTGTTTTCACTTCAACCACGGTGTCGGCAGACCCTTGTGTTCGACTTCCGACCTGATTATTATTGGCTCTCTCCCCTCAGTCACGAAGGGTTCTGACCAGAAATGGTGACCATTTTCTTTCTGCCCCTGATGCTGTTCGACCTGCTGAATTCCTCCCGCCGGTCACTGGAGCTAATCAAGAAAGGTGAACGGAAATATCTGCGGCTGCGGGGGTCAGGCCGCATCCACAGAAGGCCAATGGATAGTCGTCGCCTCCGGCCATTACCCTTCGCTCCCATTAATAGTTATTTCCAACAAAAGACTTGGGCACAAACCGTCACCTGCCCTTTACTTCCTACAGCCCTGCTGAGTTTCTCCAGCACGGTTATGCACCGCACAACCCAGCTTATGTCCACCTTCCTGTTCACCACCATTGTTTAATTGTTTGTGCTATAGTTGCTGGACTGGTTTTGAATCCTGCTTGGAATGAGACCCAGCTTTTACTAATGACTACAATCTGTGGATAAACCTGTCTTGCAGGTTTGAATGACCATTTCAGGGAGGGAGTGTGTGTAAGTGCATCTCCTGGGGTTTCAACAATGAAGAAAGAACATTGATAGTCATCTGTAAAAACCAAGGCTGGGGAAACTCAGCAGGCCAAACAGGGCCCTTTATGTGGCAAAGATCAAGATACAGAACCCATGTTTCAGGCTTGAGCCCTTCATCATGGTATGGAAATATGTTGGCAGGTGCCCAAACAAAATGATGAGGGAGGGGTGGGGGGGGAAGCGGCAGCTCCCTACCTTGTCATTCGGGCGCCTGCCGACATTTTGTCCATACCTCAACCCTGAAAAGACAGTTGTGCATCTTGATGTTTGCTATTTGACCTGCTGAGCCTCTTCAGCATTGACAGCATGGTTGACACAACGCTGGCGACCAGGGTTCAAATCCTGCACTGACTGTAAGGAGCTTGTGTGTTCTCCCCGTGTCTGGGTTTCCTCCAAGGGCTCCGGCGTCCTCCCGCCCCCCACCCCCTCACAACCTACCGGGGATTGTAAATTGGGTGGCACGGGCTCATGGGTTGGAAGGGCCTGTTTCCGTGCTGTGTGTCTAAATTTAAAATTTAAAAAAAAAATGTTTTTACTTCAACCATGGTATCTGCACGCTTTCATGTTTTACTATTGAGAATCCATCAACAGGACTCCTGCGCCTCCCCCCACTCATGACAGGTTGTCATGGTTCCCAATTCTCCTGTTTCACTCCCCTCCAATGACCTCTGCCCCTCCCTGTACCATCTCTTCCCACTCAATAAAGGGTTCCCGTCCAAACCAAGTTACCATCCGCCAGCCGTGCCTTCAGTTCTCTGGGCACCAAAAAGGCAGAACTGCCGCTGGTGCAGACCCACGGAGAGCAGGGAGTGGAACGCTCCAACCGCCCAGTTCAACTACCCTCAGCTCCACACAGGCCCATTAAAGGAGGCGACGGTTTATTTTAAAATCTCGCGACTGCGATGCTTGTGATCGTCAGGGGCCTCGAGGGGTCGCAGAATCTGGGGATCCCAGAAAATGGGGAGGCCGTGCAGAGGAGATGAGCCGTGGGACGGTGACCTTGGCAGTGGTCCAGCTAGGGCCTTGGAGTCCAAAGAACTATTGGTGACTCTAGGCGAGGAACCCACATAGGTTGCGGGTGACTGTGGTCAAGGGTATCAGGCTGGCTATAGGGGTACCAGGTAGTGGAACCAAGATGCAAGGGGGCCTGGAGGCTTCCTGATCATGTCAGAGGTGTGCATCTGGAGCTCAGGTCACCGATGGTTTGGACTGGACTCTGTGCAGCTGCAGAGGCTGTGGGAGAGCTGGAGGCGAATCCACAGACACTTGGTGTGTCGGGTGGGGGGTGGGGGGAGGTGGAAGGGGAATTCATTTGCTTCTCTTTCTCTGACTGTAAGAGGCGCTGGGCAATTTCTGCTGATGGTGAATCTTTGCCTTATGGTAGACAAAAGGAAATTTTGTGTAAAATCACATTTTCTGTTTTATTACATGACAAAATAATCTCAAAAGCCCTCCTGCTTGTGGCGACTGGTGGGAGAATTCTTCCAAGGAAGTGGATCCTCCCCCCGTCAGGAACCGGTGACGACAAGAGGACTGCAGAGGCTGGAGTGGAATGAACCCCGTCCTGCTGGCGGGTCTCAGTCGGCCAATCAGCATCGGTAGAAGAGAAAGGACGATCAAAGTCTCTTCACTCACCCTCCCGCCAAGCAGAAGAAACAAATTTGGAAATACAAAGCTCCAGATCCAAGGACAGGGCCTTTCCTGCTGTTATCAGACTCTTGAATGGACCCCGCCATGAACAAAATATGATGCCCTACACTGTGTAACTGGACTTTTCTCTAAACCATCACACCAACTTTTATTGTGTTGCAACACTTTTTATTCTTGTAATCTTTGCTGGATTGGACGGCGGATTGACTTGCCTAGATAGCATGCAAAACAAAGCTTTTCACTGTATTTTGATACTCCTGATGATGAACCATAATCTGACCACACAAGAACTAAGAGTAGGTTCTAACAAGCACCTCATGTTAAATGATGGAACTGAACTTTGCTACATGAATCCCAGCCTTTGCAGAACTGATGCCCTATTTATTTGTTGGCACTTGTGTGACACACAGCGCTGGTACATCCCATAATGTTGAGATGGGCAACGTGGTTGGTATCTGTTCTGGGCCAGGAAGCCTCTGCCAGGACTGGTGTGCATTCAAGTCGTCATCTGATTGCACAAGTACAACCTGACAAAACAGCGTTCAAGATTCAATTTATTGTCATGTAATAATTACACAAAATGACGACAGATTCACCATCAGCAGAAATTGCCCGGCACCCCTGACAGTCACAGAGAGAGAAGCAAAAGAGAGTTACACCTGGAGTCACCGCACGTCCATGGATTCACCTCCAGCACTCCCACAGACCCAACAGGGTCCAGTCCAAACCATCGGGGCAACCTGAGCCTCTGACACGGTCAGGAACCCCTCAATGCCTCGCATTCCGCCCCCGATACCTGGGGCCCCTGCATCCAGTTTTGACCCCGTCTCCAGCAGTCCGCTGCCCGGCATGAGTCTCCCGTCAACAGTCTCCAGCAGCCCCCAGCCTCCATGGGTTCCTCGCCCCGAGTCACCAACACCCTGGGTCTTTCAGTCACAGAGCCCCTCACTGGTCCACCACCGCAGTCACCTCCTTAATTTTTTAATTTAAACATTTTAATTTAAATTTAGATATGCAGTACAGTAACAGGCCATCTCATCCCATGAGTCCATGCTGCACAATTTACACCCCTTTAACCTACACCCCCCCCCCTGTACATTTCAAACAGTGGGAGGAAACCCATACAGAGGAGGCTGTACAAACTCCTTACAGACAGCGCCGGATTCGAAACTTAGTCCAGTCCCGATCGCTGGTGCCGTAAATGCGTCTGCTTCTCCTTCTCAGACGGGTTGTGGGGGGGGGGGGGGTGATCACCCCTTTTCTGGTGCCCTGCTCCAGTCCTCTGCTTCGTTGGAATGTGCAACCCCTCGTGGCTGCCTGCTGATCAGAGGCGCCACCATTTTGGGCACAGACCCCGCGGTGGGGGATTTAAAATAAGACTACCGCCGGCTCCTTTAACAGGCCGTTCAAAGCCTTCGCAGAGTGGATGGCACAGAGTGGTTGGACCCTGTAGGAGCACTGCATCTCTGCTCCTCGCTCCCCACGGGCCCACACCAGCAGGAGTGCTGCCGTTACGGTGGCTCCCGTAGCACCGCCATTTTTTATTCTCTGGTCCTTGGTGGAAATCATGCAGACACACAACCAGACATGACACACATACAGACAAGCAATACACATGCAGGACAAGTATTCATATGTTCAAATTATTAAATAAAGTTTCGTGAATAAGAGGGATGGTGAGTGCAAGCAATTCCTTTGGTCGTTCTCGCTGCCCGTGGGAAGAAGCTCTTCCTCAGCCTGGTGGTGCTGGCTCTGATCCTCCTGTATCTCTTCCCGACAGGAGCAGCTGAAAGATGCCGTGTGCTGGGTGGGAGGGGTCCTCAATGGTTTTGCTCACCCTCTTCAAATAATGTCTGGCAGATCACGTCCATGGGGAAGGTGGGGGGGAGGGGTAGATTCCATTGATCCTCTCTGATGGTCCCGGATTCCTTCCAACATCTCCTGGTGTAGGGACTTGATATGATCATTGCCTTCATGGATTCTGGTTAGAGCAGTTGCCAACCTCAGCTTGCCATGAATGAGTTACACCTCTGCTGGGAGAGTTTGGTAACATCTTTGAACCATTCACCCTGCTCTCCTGGGAGTCTGTCTGCACGTGATGGAGCTTGTGTGAGACGATGCTGATGTTGATCTGCTCGTCCAGTTGGTATGGTGGGTAGGGAGAGGAGAGAGTGGCCAGAGTAGGACAGGTCATCCGTGCACTAATGGCCTTTCCACAGCAGATGAAGTTGGAGGGGAGGGAAGTCTGCTGATGTTCTGAGCTACATATAACCATTTACGGAGTGGAAACAGGCCATGTTGGCCTGTCGAGTCCACACCGGTTCACTGATTTTGTGTGCCCTCATCAGGCATTGGTCCCAGTAGATCTTCATTCAACAACCATGGGCGAATTCAATACAGGTGGAATCAGTCATAGAAATGTTTGTGAAACGTGCAGTTCAATACTTCTGGGCACATTCAATACAGGGTCAATCTGCTTTGGGAGCAACTGTGGAGTGAGGATGCAGAGAACTCAGAGGGATGTGGAGAGAAGCCCAGTAAATGGACAAAAAACATTACAGAAAAATATTAAATTATCTACTTTAAATACTTCCAGACTGAAAAGTATCAGTGCTCAGAGGAGCCCGGATGGCTATCTAAAGGAAGCAGTTAGATTTAGCAATGATTAGAGAGGCAAACAGCATGCTGGCCTTGTCTGAAAAAATATTTACTCGCCACCTTCTGCAACTTCCAATCTAGGGCACGACTTCAGGATTGAAGGGTGTCCCACTTAGAATGGAGATGCGGAGGAATTTCTTCAGCCAGAGGGCAATGAATCTGAAGTTTGTTGCCACAGGTGGTGGTGGAGGCTGGGTCATTGGGTGAATTTTAGGCAGAGATTGACAGGTTTTTGATTAGCCAGGGCACCAAAGGTTACGGGGAGAAGGCCGGGCAGTGGGGCTAAGTGAATCAGCTCAGGATTAAATGGTAGGACAGACTCGATGGGCTGAATAGCCTATTTCTGCTCCTACGTCTCATAAGAGGTGGCATGGTTAGTGTAGTGGTTAGCATTGTTACTGCACCAGCAGTCTGGGTTTGAACCCCATGCTGTCTGTAAGGAGTTTGCATGTTCTCCTCATGGCTCTGGTTCCTCCCACCCTTCAAAATGTACCAGGTGTAGGTTAATTGGCCAGCGTGGACTGCAATGGGTGTTATGTATAAATTATCCCCACGACTCATGCGGTGACGTATGACACATGGAAGGTGGGAAGTCCGTAACGTTTTCTTGTGACTGACTGTGTTAATTTTCTTCCATTATCAACACAGCAAAGTACCCAGAGATTAAATCTCTGATGAGCCCAGATCCTCACCTCAAGTGGATTGTATCGACCATGGTCGTCTTTCAGTTTGTCTCCTGCTATCTGGTGAAGGACCTGAGCTGGAAGTGGCTGCTGTTCTGGGCTTATGTTGTTGGTGGTTCTGTCAACCACTCCCTGACTCTGGCCATCCACGACATCTCCCATAACGTGGCATTTGGCAACAAGGACGCCAAGTGGAACCGCTGGTTCGGCATTTTTGCCAACCTGCCCATCGGCATGCCCTACTCTGCCTCCTTCAAGAAGTACCACATTGACCACCACCGGTACCTGGGCGGGGATGGCCTCGACGTCGACGTCCCCACAGAGTTCGAGGCTCGCTTCTTCTGCACTCCCTCCCGCAAAATCCTCTGGCTCATCCTGCAGCCTCTGCTATACATCCTGAGGCCCCTCTACGTCAATCCCAAGCCCATCACCCAAATGGAGGTGGTCAATGCTGTTGTCCAGCTGACCTTCGACCTGCTCTTGTACCACATCTGGGGTCTGAAGACAGTATTCTACCTGCTCTTCAGCTCCTTGTTGGGTATGGGCCTGCACCCCATCTCCGGACACTTCATCGCAGAACATTACATGTTCCTGAAGGGGTATGAAACCTACTCCTATTACGGACCCCTGAACTGGATAACCTTCAACGTGGGTTACCACATGGAGCACCACGACTTCCCCAGTATCCCTGGAAGTAAGCTGCCCCAGGTAACTGCTTCATTCCTTTACATCCCCCACCCACCACCCCAACCCTGTTCTGCCACTCCAAGGACCCCTCAAATCCTGACCATGGGTGCTCCATTACCCCACGTTCCAAAGTTGTGCTGTCGGTGGGTTTATTGGCTGCTGTCAGTTCCCCCTCACTATTGAGATGAAGGGTAGATTGAAAGGGGGTGGGGGGGGTTCATTGGTGCCGACCCTCCTGGAATCTCCGCACTCTTGAAAACACGGCCTCTTGTTGGTGAGATTTAAAGATTCCTCCTGAATGCTTATTAGGCCCAGTCACCACAGTTCAGAATTTATTGCCATGTAATAAAATAGAAATGTAAGTTAATTTAAGTTACAACATACAGCTCGGAAACAGGCCATTTCGGCCCATGAGCTTGTGCCTCCCAATTTAGACCCCATTGACCTTCAACCCCTGGTACGTTTTGAACGGTGGGAGGAAATTGGAGCCCCCTGGGAAAATCCAGTAGACGCAGGGAGAATGAACAAACTCCTTACAGACAGCACAGGGTTCGAACCCCGGTCCTGATCGCTGGCGCTGTAATGGGACTGCGCTAACTGTACACAGACTCCGCCACCCTCAATATTACACAAGATTGCCTTTCATCTGCCATAAGGCAAAGATTTTCCATTAGCATAGCCCGCTACCCCTTAGTCAGAGAAAGAGAAGCAAGAGTCTCCCCCCCCCACCCCCCGAGTCACTGAGTGTCTGTGGATTCACCTACAACCCCTGCAGCCACTCACGAC
The DNA here is from genome assembly GCF_036971445.1 of Narcine bancroftii. Lineage (NCBI taxonomy): Eukaryota > Metazoa > Chordata > Chondrichthyes > Torpediniformes > Narcinidae > Narcine > Narcine bancroftii. Next base: position 74,284,463 of record NC_091481.1, read on the forward strand.
TCCCGAGCTCCAGATCGAAACCTCTGACACGATCAGGAAGCCTTCAGCACCCAGGGCCCGTTGGGGAACACTCCTTGCCCTCAGCTCCCTTTGGAATCCCAGTTCAAATACCTGGTTCTTATAAGCCAGTCTCCAGTCACCCACAGCCTGACGCAAATCCTTTGACCGAGTCACCAGCAGTGCATTGCCTGTGTATCCTTAGCCGCAGAGCCCCTCACTGGTCCTCGGGCACTGTCCCTAGGGTCTCAACGGTGGGGGAATTCTCTCCTCTCTCTGGTGAACTGTAACAATCCACTGCTTCCCAGAGACTACAATCCCCGGAGGCCACTGCTGAGCAAAGGCACTGCCATCTGGGGCCCAGACCCTGCAGTCGCAAGATTTTAAATAAAACTCCCCTGGCACCTTAAACAGGCCTTTTAAAATCTGTGTGGACCTGTATGCTGGGCGGTACAACCCCAAGGGCAAGAGGTGGGAGGTAGGACCCTGCGCGGGGTAGCGCTGGGTGGTAGGACGCTGCGGGCTAGACTGTGTCTCCATTCCCTGTGGGTCCACACCAGCACCACCATTTTAAGTTTGTCACGGGCATTGCATTCCATTCCCAATCCTTTCCCCCTCCTCAAAACTTTAACCAGCCCTATACTTACTCCAACATCTGCAAATGGTTGACGGCAAAAGAATAAAGGGAGTGAATGGATGCAGACGAGGGAATGAAAGGGAAATGCAGGTTCTCCGTGATCCTATTTGGTTTTTTTCTGAATGCTCCACCTTTTCACATCAAAGACAAGCGGGTTTGGAGGTTGATTGGCCACTGGGAGTTGTGCAGATAAGGGATGGAATCAGCAAAAGAAACTCAGACTAGTGTAGGATTGGTGGAACCAGGGGGTTAATGAAATTCCTTACAATCTCCAGAGACTGACTCATTATCTACAGGATGAGAGGGAGAGATCCATAGGGATGTAATTAAGAGGCACAGCAGAGGGACCCAGACCTGATTTGAATCATCTCGATACAGGGCAGTGGGAGCAGAGTGGTCTTCTCCAACTCCTTGCTCAAGCAGTCACTCTGCTAACCCCCCTCCCCAAATCATCAGGGAACTTCATGAGGAGAAGGGAACCCTTGTTTAAAAAGGTAATGGGGACAATCTTGGGAATGATAGACCAGTGAGTCTTACATCAGTGGTGGGCAAACTATTCTTCATGACCATTTGTGAACATTTAGAGTCTCCTCGGTGATAGTTTGTGAGGGGGAAGGTTATTTTCAAGAAGTAGCAAAAGAAATTGATAAAGGTGTAGGGCAGTGGATGTGGCCGAGATGGATTTTAGTAATGTATTTGACAAGGTCCCCCATGGGAAACATTCAGAAAGTCATGAGGCTTGGGATCTTGTCTATGTGGATTCAGAATTAGCTTGCCTGTAGAAAACAGTAGTGGTGGAAGGAAAAGATTCTGCCTGGAGGTAAGTGAGGTCGTGGAGTTCCACAGGGATCTGTTCTGGGACCCCTGCTCCTTGCGATCTTTTTAAATGACCTGGACGAAGTAGTAGAGGGGTAGGTCAGTGAGTCTGTAGATGAGGAGGTTGAAGGAGTTGTGGATGACGGTTGTTACTGCAGGATAGAGACAGGAGGCAGAGTTGGGTGGAAAAGTGGCCGATGGAGTTCAATCCAGATAAGTGTGAGGTGATGCATTTTGGAAGGTCAAATGTGAAGGCAGAGTACAGGGTTAATGACAGGATTCTTAACAGTGTGGGAGAACAGAGGGACCTTGGGTCCAAGTCCAGAGATCTCTAAAGGTCACCGCACAGGTTGATAAGATGATAAGACAGTTAAGATGGCCCATGGGATTCTGGGCTTCATTAACGGGGGGAGGATTCTGAAGTCGTGAGGTAATGTTGCAACTCTACAAATCTCTGTGAGACCACACTTAGAATATTGTGTCCAGTTCTGGTCACCTCATTACAGGAAGCTCTGGAGAGGGTGTGGAGATTTACCAGGATGTGGCCTGGATTGGGAAACAAGTCTTATGAGGCAAGGTTAGCAGAGCTGGGGGTTTTCTCTTTAGAGCAAAGAGGATGAGAAGAGATTTATTAGAGGTCTACAAGATTATGAGAGGCATAGATAATGAAGACAGCCCAATGCCTTTTCCCTAGGGCAAGAATAGCAAACACCAGAGGACATCTGTGGAAAGTGAAGGGAGGAGGGTTTAGGGCAGACATCGGGGCTAAGTTTTTTTTTACAGAGTTGGGGTGCGTGAAAACCTTTGCCAGGGATGGTGGAGGAGGCTGGAACACAGTTGGGGTGCGTGAAAAACTTTGCCAGGGATGGTGTAGGAGGCTGGAACACAGTTGGGGTGCGTGAAAAACTTTACCAGGGATGGTGGAGGAGGCTGGAACGCAGTTGGGGTGCGTGAAAAACTTTGCCAGGGATGGTGGAGGAGGCTGGAACACAGTTGGGGTGCGTAAAAAACTTTGCCAGGGATGGTGGAGGAGGCTGGAACACAGTTGGGGTGCGTGAAAAACTTTGCCAGGGATGGTGGAGGAGGCTGGAACAATAGGGGCATTTAAAAGACTCTTCGACAGGCAGGTGGATTCAAGAAAAATAGATGGTTATGAGATAGGGAGTTTCATTTTCATTTGGTAGGTATGGGTTGGCACATCATGGGCTGAAGGGCCTGTACTGTGCTGTAATGTTCCATGAAGAGACACGGGGTTTGCTGGATGAAAGCAGTGACAAGAACACCGGTGCAGGAGGTAAAGCCGCTACCTCCCTGGTTCAACTTGACCCCGAATACTGTTGGTGCAGAATTCACACGTTCCCCGCTGCAATCACAATAGTTAACGATAAAGACACGGGTTGAATGCAATACACAGACTTGCTGGAGAAACGCATCAGGTCATGCAGCATCCACAGGAAGCAAAGGGTTTTGGGCCTGGGGGCCTTTCGTCAAGGTACCCGTGTTCACCCACTTCACAATGACGCGTGAGGCAGGGGGGTCGATACGACAGTCGGCCACTGTAAATTTCTGCTAGTTTGTGTGGGGATTGGGGGAGGGGGGGGGATCAGTGCAGGATTAGTATAATCCTGGTGAGTCAGCAGATTAAATGGGGCTCAAGAACTGGACACCATCAGTAAATGCTGGGACTGGCAAGTGAGTATTGGCGTTTTTACTTCTGTAACCCGAATCCGTCTCGTTTCAGGTGAAGAAGATTGCACCGGAGTTTTATGAAAACCTCCCTCAGCATGGGTCTTGGCTACGTGTTCTGTGGGATTTCATATTCTGTGACTCCCTTGGGCCTTTCTCCCGGATTAAGCGGGAGTGCAAGTTGGTGAAGGATCAGTGAAGACCCCCTGCCTGATGTTTATTGACCTGCCCGTACATCTGTACAACATCAGCATCCCTCAATAAAGCAGCATTATCACTGGTCAGTTCTAATTGCCTTGTGTGAGGAGGCAGTCGGCTCAAAGCCAGTCACGCACACTGCCTTGTGCTCCACGCCGCTCAGGCCTGTCTAATATGTGGCTTATGTCTCAAACCCAGGCTTTCAGCAGTGCTGGACGTTGGAAATGTTCACACAGAATAACCCAAATTGTGGAGCATGCGTTTTGCAAAATGATGGTGGTGTTTAAAACTGGGAGGGTGGTCAACACTGAGGTATAATACCGGAGGGTACGGGCCTGTCACTGTACAGCACTGGTGGAGACAGGCCTGTCATTGTATACTCTGGGATACAATGCCAGAGGGGATAGGCCTGTCACTGTATAACACTGGGTACAGCACTGGTGGAGACAGGCCTGTCATTGTATACTCTGGGATACAATACCAGAGGGGATGGGCCTGTCACTGTATAACACCAGGGCACAGTACTGGTGGGGAGTAACACTGGGATACAGTACTGGTGAGGATGGGCCTGTCACTGTAGAACACCGGGGTACAGTACTGGTGGGGACAGGTCTGTCACTGTAAAACACCGGGATACAGTACTGGTGGGGATGGGTCTCTCTCTGTGTAACACCGGGATACAGTACTGGTGGGGACAGGTCTGTCACTGTGTAACATTACTGATGGGGTTGGGTCTCTCTCTGTGTAACACTGGGATACAGTCCCAGTAGGGACACGTCTGTCACTCTGACCAGAATTTCCTCTTGCTGCCTGAGTGCTCCACCCAGATACTCAAAGCTACAAAAAATGCAATAACCCACACACAAATATTCCATCCCACCGCTACTGGTGGTCTGTGTAATACCTGCAACCTACCCAGCCACTCCTCACCTCCAAACCTGCCATCATTTGCACCAAGGCCAGCAGGCACAGGGAGGCATCCGGGCCTACAGGTCCTCACACCACCCTGGCTAACAAACATTCTCCAACGTCACCGAGGCTTAAATCCTGGATCCTCTGCTGGGGAATGTGCTTGACCGTGACTGCAGTGGTGACGACCCGATGTAGCTTGTGTAGGCCTTCCTGGCAGGACCCAAATCCTGCAAGGACTTTTCCGATAACTATCCAGAGCACCAGCGCTGTTTTATTCAGGAGGAACTCTTCCCATGATCATGGATGGAGAAACAATGCAGGAATTCATGCAAAAAGGAGTCACATCAGAATCAAAACAAAAGCAGTTGTATTTTAATATAAAGGCATCCAGTGTTTACACTTCATATAAAATAAGTAAAAAGCACAAGCCAATAAAATGGACAACTTAGAGAGTGCATCCCGGTGCCAAGAACCAATCACATAGGTATACAAAGCTAATGAGTGTCCACCCAATTCAACCCTTTGAAATTGGTTCCTCGCATTTGACCTCCCCTCTCCCTCCAAACCCTCTCGGCCCCACATCAGGGTTCCACTGATGAAAGAACGGAATCTGTTCCAGCTACAGGGAGATGCATTAATGTCTGAAAAGGTGACTCTTCTCACCCCTCCCAGGGTCCATCTTCGATGCATTTTCTGAGTGACCGGGAGGCTGCGATTTGTTCCCAAAGAGGCGTGGTCATTGGGAGGGGACCCCACACTGCGGCTGGTCTCCCACTTCCCCCGAATGGCGCAAGCAAACAACGAGGTGCTGGAGAAACCCAGCGAGCGGGCCAGGCAGCCTCGGTGCCAGTCAAGGCCATGTTGGCTGCAATGGTTCCCCTGGGTCTGTTCCAAAGCCCTTGAGATGGGGGACCGTCAGGAGGTGATGGGGATGCGGACACAGAGTCAATTCTACACGAGTTGATTCCCTGGAACAGATTTACACCACAGGTCTACAGATCTGGGAACACACTGCATTTCAGGTTGGGGCATGGCTGGAACCACATCAGTATGTGCCCCCTTCTTTTGAACACTGATTTATAAAGGGATGCAAGTCAAATCACTTGGTATAAAACAAAGAAATTCTGACACAAAGATCTTTCCTATTAAATGGGGACTCATGAGGTCTCCCCCATTTGTCCGTCCCAGACGATAAGAAAAATAAAATTAAATTGGGAAGTTTCTACAGCACAAAGGTTGCCTGAAAACTAACAAAATTAGTCAACAAAACCATCACCACTATTTTAATATAAAGGAAAAAAAATACATACCTTGCCTGATAATCAATTGTCCAAAACAAAAGGCAGAATCATTAGGGCAAAAATAAAACAAATTTAAACATCACTGAAAATGGGCTAGAGGTGTGTGTTTTCATTCCCCATCCAAATAAGTTTTTCTTTTCAAAAATTAAAAAAAAGTCTTTGTGCTGCTTGGCCAAGATGGCCTCATTGTTTGGTGCTGGCAGGGCAGGCGTAGATTCACATTCACCCATCTTCACCGCAAGACACAGGATCTGAAAGCTTTTACGAAGTCAGGCGCTGCATCTCTTGTCGCACAGCTGAAAGACAGGCCACAGGAGAATGGAAGCAAAGGAAGTGACAACAGTGGGAGGCCCTTCAGCCCATTGCATCCGTGCAAGCAAACATGAGAGCCGCAAAGGAGTGAACCCCAACCTTCCAGCTCTGGACCTGTAGCTCTGCACGTCCTTTCCCTTCAAGGATACACGCCAGGCATTGGGTGAATGTGAGGAGTGGCTCAATAAAGAACACCATGCTGGAGAAATTCAGCAGGTCAAACAGTGTACTTTATGAAGCACTGAATAAAGGACAAAAGGGCCCTTGTCCCAAACATTAAGGAGGGCTCTGTATGTAATAAAAATACATCAAGGACGTTTCAGGCCTTGAGCCCTTCATGAGCAAGATGCAGGTTTTGTATTTTTGCTCAGCCATTTTGCACACACCTTGATGAAGGGCTCAAGCCCGAAACGTTGGCTGTGTATCTTTACTACTTACAGGGCTCTCCATAATGTTTGGGACAAAGGAACTTTTATCCTTTATTTGCCCCTGTGCTCCTCATTTATAATCAAACAATTCACACTTGATTAAAGTACACATTACAGATTTTATTAAAAGGTATTTGTGTACATTTTGGTTTAACCGTGTAGAAATTACAGCACTTTTATACATAGCCCCCCCCCCCCACCACCCCATTTCAGGACACCATAATGTTAGGGACATAAAACGTTACAGCACAGAAAACAGGCCATTTGGCCCATCTAAGCTGTGCTGACCATCATCTCACTGATCCCACTGACCTGCTCCCAGTTCATAACCCTTCAGGCCGCTCCCATCCATGTACTTATCCAATTTATTCTTAAAGCACAAGCTCAAGCCCGCATTCAGTTGGCAGCTCATTCCACACTCCCACCCCTCTCTGAGTGAAGAGCTTCCCCCGAATGATTCCCCCTTCAGCTTGAAACTGTGACCTCTCATGTGTATCTCCCCCAATCTCAGTGTAAAAAGTCTATTCGCATCCACTCTGTCTGTACCTCTCATAATCTTGTAAACCTCTATCAAATCTCAAGAGATGATCAAACTGACATGAACACAAGTAATGTTTTGTAAAAGTAAAATTTGGAATGTGCACTTCAATTACGTGAATTGTTTGATTACAAATTTTAAACTGTGGAGCACAGGAGCAATAAAGGAAAAAAGTGTCTTTGTTCCAAACATTGTGGGGTGGGTGGGGTTGTCGAGCCCGCTGTTTGACCTTCGGAGTTTCTCCAGCCTTGTGCCTTGACTTCCATTATGGTGTCTACAGACTTTCCTATTTTACTCTGGGCTCAGTGTCTTATGATGCAGCATCCCAGACATTGCCCCCACCCCCCACCACCACACTCTGACCACACTCAGAGGGGTGGAATATTCCCCAATCATGTTAAGTCACTGGGTGCTCAGACCTGAGGCGTGAACTCTGCTTCACTGCCAGCAGACGCTGCCCGACCCACAACGAGGTTCCGACACTAAAGCTCCAAGGATCCCCTGCAGCTTCTCTTCCCTGGAAATTCCAGCCCAGGATTGACGAGGATGTTGCCAGGACTGGGGGGGGGGGGGGGGGGGCCTCAGCTGCAGGGAGAGGGTGAGCAGGCCAGGGCTTTATTCCTTGTCGCGCAGGAAGATGAGGAGTGATCTCAAAAAGGGTGCACAAAATCCCGGGAGGAATAGATCGGGGAGATGCAGAGACTTTTACCTGGAGTAGGGGACATCGGTAACCAAGACGTTCAAGGTAGTGGAAGGGGGAAAGAGATTAAGGAGGAACCCAAGGAGCCTTTTTATTTTTACACAGAAAGGGGGTGGGTGTGTGGAATCGGCTGTCAGAGGAAGAGGTTGAGGCAGGAAATGTTGCAACATTTAAGAAAATAATTGGACGGATCTACAGATAGGACGGGTTCAGGAAGCACAGGAAGGTTTGGGGGGGGGGGGGCTGGTCTGGGAGGGCATTTTGGCCAGTGAAGGGCCTGTTTCTGCACTCTATCTGCAGTTGAGTCCCTTCCCAGTTCACTCTCCAGGTCCCTTGTGATTTTATACAATTCTTTCGACTCCCCTCAACCTTGTTGATTCCAAAGGAAGAACCGTTACCGTGGCCCACGGTCAGTGTGTTCAGATCCGCCGTTGTCCGTGAGGAATTTGTACGTTTTCTCCCTGTGTTTGCGTAGGTTTCTCTGGGGGGGGGGGGGGGGGGCTCCGGTTTCCTCCCACCCTGTCACTGTGCTGTCCCTCCAAATTATGATCCAATTAAATGTGGTCTGGCAAGAGGTGTTTGCAGTTACTGAGGGACCTCTGGACAGATCAGCAGGGTGGGGGGCTGGAGTTGTGCCTTGGTTCTGGGCATTAGCCTCAGGAGGGGACTCCACCCCCAGCTGCCACCCACCCAACTGCCCCCTCGGAGCAGGAGATGGTCGCTCCCGGTCGTACCGCAGCCTCACTGGGGCTTTCAGCTGCATTTACCAAATGCCAAAGAAGCTCCCCCCTTACCTTTAATGATCTCCTCTTTCACCTTCTGTAACTCCTTCTTCACTTCCTCCAGTAGCTCCTGGGAATGAATCACAGCGAGGGTCAGTGGGCAGGGGGGGGGGGGGGGGGAGGGGAGGTGGAGTGACAGTGAGACAGAGGAGGTGAGGGGAGAGAATATAGAGCTGAGAGGTGGGAGTGAGGAATTGTGTAAAATAGCATGTTTTACACTTGCTTACAGTGTAAACTACCTATTACCTTCATGAACTTCGTGTACATTATGGCTGGAGAGGATCTAGAACCATAGAAGATTACAGTACAGAAACAGGCCCTTTAAGTCTGAGCCAAACTATTTTTCTGCCTTGTCCCACTGACCTGCACCCAGTCCAAAGCCCTCTACATCCATGTACCCGTCCAAATTCTTCTTAACGGTTAAAACTGAGCCCACATTCATTATCTCAGCTGGCAGCTCGTTCCACACTCCCACCACTCTCTGTGTGAGGAAGTTCCCCCTCAACCTTTCCCCTTTCACCCTGAACCCATGCCCTCTCGTTCATATCTCACCTCCCCGACTGAGTTAAAGAATCAGTTAAACAGCTTAGTGAGCTTAGTTACTTGTGTAACGGTCGTGAATTGGTGTACAATGGCCACAGAGGAACTAATAGTTCTGTCCTCATTATTACTGATCAATGCTGAGGTGCTCAAGACTGATACAGGACATTCCTGCAGCACAAGGTAGCCGTGACCCTCAGATCAACGGTGTCTGCTTGCAATATGCACATGTTCCTGACAACTGATGTGTAAGAAGCAGGCCTCGGACCTTATTCGGGGCTCACTTGGTTATAGATATCTAAGCTTCAAGAACAAAATTGTCTAATAATACACGGTTAGGGCAGCGTGTTGGCCTAGCTGTTACAGCACCCGGGGTTCAAGTTCCACGCTGTCTATAAGAAGTTGGCACCACTGCCACCCTCCCCTTCAGCGATGGCGATGACTGAGCAGGCCTCCCTCCCCATACCAGCCACCACCACAGAGACTGCCATCACACTCACCAATTCACCAAATTTGATTAAATAATTTTTCTAGTTATACAATAGCAGGCCCTTCTGGCCCATGGTGGGAGGAAACAGGAGCCCCCGGGTAAAACCCACACAGACACAGGGAGAACGTACAAACAGTCCCGATGACTGGTGTTGCAACAGCATTGGCTCTAACCACTATGCAAACTGTGTCACCAAATCTTTATTAGTTTTTATTAATCTTTCTTAAATGTCTGCATACTACATTTTATTTCAATGTTTAATGTTAGAAGTGTTTTGGGTCATTATTTAGAAGTCTGGTGATGTTTTTGTGACCAGACATAAATGATAAGAACTTAACTCTTGTTTGAATCAATAAGCCCAAGTGGTTTCGTTTAACGTCGTTCCACTGAAGGCCTGCACAGTTGGCGTGGCGGTTAGCGCAACGCTGTTACAGCGCCAGTGATCGGGATCAGGGTCTGAATCCAGTGCTGTTCATAAGGAGTTTGTACGTTCTCCCCTTTCTGTGTGGGTTTCATCGGGGACTCCGGCTTCCTCCCACCATTCGAGATTTACCGGGGGTTGTAGGTCAAGTGGGTGTAATTGGGCTGCCCGGGCTCGTGGGCCAGAAGGGCCCGTTACCGTGCTGGACATCTAAGATTAAATAAAAAAATTTAAAGCTGCGCTTTTCCAGCAAAGCACCGACAACATTAAGCGAGGACAGTGCACGATTCGGCAGTACATGTACTAAAACGTGAAGTGAGGATCTGCTGAGGAGAAAAGTGCATTTCAACAGTACAGGGGACATTTTCTTTTACCCATGAGACATCCAAGACAAGTCAGATGACAGCAGGAAAGAGCAAAGGCCGAGCTGCTGGAGAAACTCAGTGGGTCAGGCAGTGTCCGTCGGTAGAAGTCGTCAGTCCACGTTGGTCGAGACTTTGAGGTGCTGATAAAGGATCCGAGCCCAAAACACTGACTGACCATTTCTGCCCACGGACACTGCCTGACCCACAGAGTTCCTCCAGCTGCTTGTTGGGGGCTCAAGGAACTCAGGGCTGGAATGGGGTTGAATAGGAGAGCAAATCAGCCATGATAGAATGGGGGGCAGACTCGATGGGCTGAATGGTCTAATTCCACTCGTGTCTGACGAAACAATCAAGAGCAGAGCGAGTTCCCATGGATGCAACAGGTCACGGTTGGGGTGGGGAAACCCCTACAAGTGTTGCTGCATCTCACGTGCGACCCATCAGGCCTCAGACAGTGGGTTGGTCCCTCGGTTCAGCAGCAGGTCCCTGGAGCCAGGATTGTGACTGTGGCTTCAGGGGCAACCTGAGGAGAGAGCAGGGCAGGAGGAGGTCCAAGCTGCAAGGGGTCTGAAAGAGAGGAATGTGGTGAGGGGAACTCTACCTGCTTCATCCGGTCCACGTCACTATCTTCTGAGCTTGCCTCGTTAGCGCTCGGAGTTGACTTCACCCTGAGGAGGGGGGTGTGTGTGGAGAAAGAAAACAAAAACAGCTGCAGTTAGTTAGAGACTAAAATAAGACCGAGGGCAGCAAGGAGGTTCGGATTGAGCAACTGGAAACGGTGCAAGAGGCAGGCAGGCAGGCAAAAGAGAGAGCAACAACAGCAAAATCCACACATCTGGCCAGAGGCAACAGTTGTTACAGCCACTTGCCACTTCCACACAAGGTAGAGGCAGGGTCTTGGGTTCAGCCCATCAGGATGTAGGGAAAGCTCGTTTACTAGTGCATGCACCGAGGTGCTGCATATCGGTTGGGGGGGGGGGGGGGGGAAAGAATTAAAATCCACATTTCCGTGTACGCAAGGCAGGAGCAGGGACAACGGTTCTCCTGGCTGCCGGACCTGGAACCAGGAGACACAGTCACAGGGACGCAAAGGAACTCCTTCAGCCAGAGGGTGGAAAAATCTTCGGATTTCTCCAACTCAGAGGCCAGTGGATCGCCGCAGGTGAGTGTGTACAAGACACAAGTCGATGGATTTGTGAAGGGAAGGGATCAGGGTTAGCACACAAGAAAATGACTGTGCTAGAGTCAGCTATGACCTTCTTAAAAGGGGAAGAGACTGAACAGCCTTCTGTCTGGACATGGTGCAGTGGGATTAGTGTCTGCACATTAACGCAGTCTTCACCTCGCTCAGGTTTAAATTTAAATACTCAAATTTTGACAGACACTGCAGTAACAGGCCCGTCCGGGCCACAATCCCACACTATCCAATTACACCCAATTAACCTACAACCTTGTATATATTTGGAGGGCAGGAGAAAACTGGAGGCACGGGGAGAACGTACAAACTCTTTACACCCAGGTTGCTGGCGCTGTAACAGCGTTGCACTAACCGTGCCACCAAAGTCTCGTCAGGTTTCTTGATGGGAGAGTAAGTGAACCAGTTAACTGACCAAGTTAACAGGCATATCCTTGCCAACTTCCAGTGACCCAGGGGATGGACTGACCCCCTCCACCTTTCAGGAAGGGGGTTGGAACTTGGGTCATCGACGCAGACGGGATTTGCTCTTCTGCACGAGCGCTGGAGAGACATTCCTTGTGGTCAGCTTGGTAATGCTGGGAACACAGCCACCAACATGCACAGCACGATCCCACAAAGCAATGATGACCAAATCATCTAGTTTGGTGATTCCAACCGAGGGATTGAAGGACCTTGAACATAGTAAACCGAACTGGTCTCCACCTGCACGATAGACAGTGGGGAGCCTTGGTTCAGCACCTCGGCTAGCAGTGCTGCATGCCCTCCCTGATCCGGGACCCCCTCTGTCTCGAGTCCTGGACTGGGACCAGAACCCACAACCTCCCAAGCCAGAGGTCGGAACTTTGAGCTTGCCTGCCCTGAGTGCTAATGAGGGCCAGGCCCACAGGTCAAACCCAAAGCTGTTTGCCTCCAGCATCAAGTGACATCACAACCAAGGGTTAACTATCGGGAGGGATGATTGTACAGGGTGGTGGGGCTGTTAAATAAAAAAATCTCCTTTCATACCCCTCCTCTCCAAATTCACCATTCATACCTCCCCAGAACAGGCCATTCGGCCCAAAGCCTATGCTGACCAAGTTGGCATTCAGCGTGACCCTTATTTGGTTTCTCTCCTTCTTACCACTCCCCAATCCGGAAATCTGACCAAATGTCCTTCAGTTGTGCCGACTTCTGGTCCCCTAGCTCTGGCATCTCGTTCTTCCCTCCCCTCCGAGTGGAAAAGCAGTCCCTCTCATCTCTCCCCAACCACCTCAAACATGCCCTCCCATTCCAAAATAACCTACCCTGGGGGAAGAAAAGGAAAGTGAACATTCACTTTAACCCAAGTTCAAGTTCACGCCCCTCAGGATTCAAAGTAAAAATCTCTGCAAGGCCATGCCTCAGTTTCCTGTGCTCCAGGGAATAAGACCGGCCCCATTGCACCAGCCTCCACCACTATCCTTGGCAAGGCATTCCCGGACCCACAACTCTCTGTGTCCAAAGAACTTACCCCTGATGCCTCCCCCTAAACCTCCCTCCCTTCACTTTCTACATATGTCCTCAGGTGTTGCAGTCTCCAGGGGAGCGGAGGACTGGAGCAGGTGAACAGGGAGACCACTCCCCCCATCTGAGAAGGAGAAGCAGGGAAGACAACCCATGATGACCACGGTGACAGATCATGGGGTGGAGGGGGGGGGGGGGGCTCTGTGGCTCTGGCACACATATAGTGGGCTGCTAGTGGCTTGGAGTTTGGAGCCCATGGGCTGCTGAGACTGATGTCGGGGGACTCACGCAGGGCTGCGGACTGCTGGAATTGGGACGCAAGGTGGTGCTGGGGGTTCCTGACCATGTTGGAGGTTTGGATCTGGAGCTCAAGTCACCGATGGTTTGGACTGGACTCTGTATGGCTGTGCAAGCCCTGGAGGCGAATCTATGGACACTCAATGACTCAGGGAGGACGGTGGTGGGGGGGGGGGGGGAGAGCGACCTCTCTTTTCCTTCTCTTTCTCTGACCATAAGAGGTGCTTTAGGCAATTCCTCCCGATGGCGAATCTGTCTGCCTTACAACAGGCAAAAGCAATTTCATGTAATATGATACTGATTTTATTATATGACAATAAATTGAACTTGGTGTTTGCTGATCCTGCCTGGGGAAACAGGTGCTGACCGTCCACCCTATATCCATGCCTCTCATAATCTTGTAGACCTCCATCAAGTCTCCCTCATACTTCTACGGTCCAAAGAGAAAAATCCCAGCTCTGCTAATCTTGCCCCATAAGACTTATTTCCCAATCCAGGCAACATCCTGTTAAATCTCTGCACCCTCTCCACAGCTTCCAGATCCTTCCTGTAATGAACACAATACTCTGTGTGGTCTCACCAGAGATTTTTGAGACGCAACATGACCTCTCGACTTTTGAACTCAATCCCCCATTAATGAAGCTCAGTATTCTATAGGCCTTCTTAACTATCCTATCAACCTACGCGGCGACCTTGAGAGATGTATGCATTTGGACCCCCCAAGTCCCTGTTCATCCACTCTCTGAAGTAACCGACCATTAACCCTGTACTCAGCCTTCTAGTTTGGCCTTCCAAAAGGCATCACCTCACACTTATCCAGGTTGAACTCCATCTGCCACTTTTCTGCCCATCCTGTCTAGTAACCTATGACAACTCCTCCAATCTTTGTATCATCTGGAAACCTACCGACCCATCCATCCGCCTCTTCCTGTAGGTCATTTATAAAAATCTCAAAGAGCAGGGGTCCCAGAACAGATCCCTGCGGAACTCCACTAGTCACTGACCTCCAGGCAGAATACTTTCCTTCCACTACTACTCTCTGCTTTCTACATGCAAGCTATTTTTAAAAAATCCACACAACTAAGAATCCACGGATCCCGCCCCTCATGACTTTCTGAACAAGTCTTGTGCGGGACCTTGCCAATGCCTTAGTAAAATCCTTGTAGACCACATCTACCGCCCTACCTTCATTAATTTCCTTTGTTACCTCATCAAAAAACTCAATTAGGCTAGTCAGGCACGACCTTCCCTTCACAAAGCCATGTTGACTCTCCTTGAGTAGACTGGACTTCTCCAAATGATCATAGATCCTATCATTAAGAATCCTCCCAAGTTTGCAAGGGGACCACATTTGCCATTCTCCAATCCTCCGGCACCTCCCCTGCAGCAAAAGTGGATTTGAGGATCATCGCTCCTGAACCAGATCTCTCTTCCTTCACTTCCCACAGCAGCCTGGGGTGTATCACGTCTGGCCCCAGGGACTTGAGATGATCCAATACTTCCACTTCCTTCATCTCGACATGGTCAAGCCTGATCTGTTCTGACCTCACCTTGATCAAAGTCCTTTTCTCTTGTGAATACCTCCCCAGCCTCCAGACACATTGACTCCTTTATCCTTCAGTGGCCCCACTTTCATTTTCGACAACCTTCTGTTCTTTATACACATAAAGAATGCCTCAAATTTCACACGCCTTCTCATGCCCCTTTGAGCTCTCCCAAGTCCTTTCTTAAGCTCCTTCCTGGCTACCATATGCTTCTTGTGAGCCTTTCCTGTTTCCTAGATCTAATGAATGCTTCCTTCTTCCTCACCTGTTTCGAAAGCCACAATTCCCCTTTCCTACCATCTTTCCCCTGTCCCAGTGAGACAAATCTAACGTGAACCCAGCACAAATGATCCCTAAACTTCCTCCACGTTAGTTCTGTACTTTCACCACTGAACATCTGTTTCCAATTTACTATTGCTCTTCCCAAATTAAACACTTTCCCACTTGTCTGCTTTTATCTTTTTCCACAGCTCTGGGAGTTGTCGTCACCCTCGCCTGTCGGCATTGATCTCCCAATCTGCCACCATTTTTTTGACCACAGAGGTTTCTCTTCAATCACCCATTACGCTCATTCATACGTTCATCTACTCTCCCAAATGGATGGCCGAGAAATTGCAGTGAATGCCCGAGGAGATTTTGGAAGGGTCAACCCTCCTCCCCGACTCTTTAACCCTTGGTTGCAATGTTCCAGTGATGGGCTAACACACATCACTCAGCAGATTTACACCCTTGACATGCCCGAGTACCTAGGTTGAACTGAACTGGACGAGCTGTTTGAAGAATCTGTGGTCTTCACCATGGTGCTACCTCTGAAGATCGAGACGGAAAAAAAAAGGTCAAACAAGGAAGCAAGTAGGGAAAAAAAAATCAAATTAAATGCAGTTACTTCAGAGAGTAAGAAAGTCCTACTTGGGGATCAAAACTAAATCCTTGTCAATCAAACCAAAACTTCAAGGTGTGGGAAAATTTGGGCACATGATAACCAGAGCATAGTTCAGCACTGGGGAAGGCAATGCATCGGATATGTATTCATGTCCCTCGTTACATGTGAAAAAAAGATTCCAGTTACCCACTGAAGTTGATCCTGGTGTGGATCACCACCCTTCAAAGCATGATGAGGGAGGGAGAAATGAGGAGGGAGAGGGGCCAGGAGAGAGGAACTGGAGGGAAGGGGGTTGGGAGAGGGAGGGAGGGAGAGAAGGGGCCCGGGGAGAGAGAGAAGAGTCTGGAAGAGGGAGAGGAAGGAGGGGGTCAGGAAGTGGGAGGGAGAGAAGGGGGCCAGGTAGAGGGAGGGAGAGAAGGGGGCCAGGTAGAGGGAGGGAGAGAAGGGGGTAGGAAGAGGGAGGGAGAGTAGGTGGACGGGATTGGGGGTGAGGAAAGCCGGGTACAGGGGGATGGGCAAGGAGGGCCAGAAAGAGGGAGGGAGGAGAGAGGGAGGGAGAACGAGAACGACTCACCTGGATAATGTCGAGGTGTTTCGCTCCCAAGGTCTCTTAATTGACTCTGAAAGTGGACACAGTGGAAGACTGTAATAAAATGGTTTTCTCAGCCACAAACACATGCAGGTTTCAGAAATGAACAGTTCTTGGCCACCAGCCAGTGTGTGGAAAGAAAAATTCACCTAGTAAATGTCACCTGCTGAAGGATCAGATCTGCGCTGGAAACTCAGCTCACCTCGACCAGAGAATGAAGGGTTCAGGCCCGAAACGTCGGTAACACATCTTTCCCTCCTATGGGAGACCTGCTGAGCTTCTCTAGCATTTACAGTGTGTTTAACCACCTGAGAAAGCCCGGTTTGATTTTCTTTTACCATCACCTTTCCACCTCCCTTTGCCTGGAGTTAAAAAAGACGAATGCTCGTGGTAAACGTCTGGGGGAAATATAATGGTCAAGGCGACCGAGCAACTCCAGAGACCCGGGTTCCATCCTGACCTCCTGTCTGTGCGGAGTTTGCACACTCTCCCTGTGACTGCATGGATTTCTCCTCCACGTGCTCTGGTTTCTTCCCATATCACAAGGATGTGCGGGTCGGTTCGTGAATTCATAAACTACCTTAAGAGTGTGGATGAGTGATCGAAGGCGGGGAAAATAAGGTTACAGGGAAGATTAATGGGGACTGGGACTGCCCTGTGAGCCAGCACAGACATGATGGGTTGAATCACCTTCTGTGCTGTTTCAGATTACTTATTCCAGATGCTCAGACGCCTCAAAAAAGTTCTGTCCTACTTCAGCCCCTGATGGACCAGTGAGTCACACGAAAGTAGGTGGAGGCATAGGTGGCAATGAGGAAACTGGGTGGCTGTAGGACTCAAGACAGATGAGGAGAGTGGGCAGAGAGTGGCAATTGAAATAGACCATCGGAAAGTGTATGGTCGTGCACTTTGGTAGATAAATGGGCAGGTAAATTTTTTTAATGGGGAGAAAGTGTACAGGTGCAAGGGGACTTGGGAGTCCTCATGCAGGATACCCTGAAGGTAAACTTGCAGCTTGAATTGGTGGTGAAGAAGGCAAATGCAATGCTGGCGTTCAGTTCAAGAGGAATAAAATATAAGAGCAGGGATGTGGTGTTGAGACTTTCTAAGACACTGGAGAATTGTGAGCAGTTTTGGGCGCATTTAAAAAAAGATGCGTTGTCGTTGGAGAAGGTTCAGAGGAGATTTACAAGGAGGATTCCAGGGTTACCATATCAATTCATTGGAATTTAGGAGAATGGGGGGGGGGGGGGGGGGGTCCCTCATTGAGACTTTTTGAATATTGAAAGGCATGGACAGAGTCGATGTAGAAAGTTGCTTTCTATGGTGGGAGGGTCTAAGACAAGAGGGCACACTTCAGGATTGAAGGGCGTCCGCTTAGAACAGAGATGCGGAAGAATTCCTTCAGCCAGAGGGAGGTGAATCTGTGGAATTTGCTGCCACAGGCGGTTGTGGAGGCCGGGTCATTGGGTGTATTTAAGGCAGAGATTGATGGGTTCTTGATTAGCCAGGGCATCAAAGGTTATGGGGAGAAGGCTGGGCAGTGGGGCTGAGGGGGGAAATGGATCAGATCATGATTAAATGTTGGGGTAGACTCAATGGGCTGCTCCTATGTCTTATGGAGCGTTAGCTGGAGTACACAAGATCGACAAAGTGTCCGTATTATTTGGACCCTTCAGGTACCTGTAGAGAAACATTTACTGACTCTCACTGAACGAGTAATGGATAGAGGAGGAGATTAAAGAATGAGAATTGCCCCCATTTGCTCTCCAAACTCCATTGGTACATACCGTTGCTCTGGACAGGAGGTGCTTTAGTCCCTGGGTTGGCATCTTGCTGAAGAAATAAAGACAACCATGTCAAGTACTGGAATGACAGAGCTGAAAATTTGGAGGCCAGCTCAGCCCCTCGAGACTGCCGCGCCGTTCGCCGCACCGGCTCTCAACTTAAGAGCCGCGCAGCACAGAAACAGGCCCTTCGGCCCAACTACTCCATGCTGGTCCTATTGGCCTGTGTTTGCCTCTCAACCAAATCTCCATAATCCCACGATCTTTCATCATCTACTTCCTCTTTCAATCCATCTAATGATCCAGCCATTAAGAGTTTAACAGTGCGGCCCTTCAGCCCAACTTGTCCATGCCAACCCAGTTGTCTGCTTTAGCTGGCCCCATCTGCCTGCATTCGTACCACATCCCTCTAAACCTATCCATGGACCCATCTAAACGTCTACTAAACATTCCGATTGTCCCCGTCTCGACTGTTTCTTCTGGCAGCTCGTCCCACACACCCACCACACTCTGTGTGGAAAAAGGTGCCCCTCAGGACCCTCTTAAATCTTTCCCTCTCACCTTCATGCAGTGGAGCAGGAAATTCCAGAGGTTCACCACCTTCAGTAGAAAGAAATCCCTGGAGAAGTGCTTCAAATGATCAGGCCTTTATCACGTTCAAGACCCTTCCGCTAATGAAAATATCTCAACATCCACCTAATCAGGCCCCTCAAGCTCTAATTGCAGCAATAACGGTAAGATCAAGATTCTGTTTATCGTCAGGTTAACCAGAGGTCAAAGGTTTATCCTCAAGGGCGGCACGGTTAGGGTAGTGGTTACAGTAACACAATTACAGAACCAGAGACGGGGGTTCAAATTTCAAATCCCGCGCTGTCCGTAAGGAGCTTGTACGTTCTCCCCGTGTCTGCGTGAGATTTCCCCAGGCTCTCCAGCTTCCTCCCGGTACAAAAATGTACCAGGGTGTAGGTTAATTGGGTATCAATTGGGCAGCATGGACTCGTGGGCCGAAAGGGCCTGTTACTGTGCTGTATGTCTAAATTTGTAAAAATTAGATTTAACATTTTAATTCTTTTGACCTCATTTGTCAAAACTCCAACAAACATAGACCCAAACTGCCTCACCTCTAGAGGCTGGCCCTCTTCCTCCCTCTGTTTAGATGCCCCCTTTGATTACCTGACCACTGGGGTGTCAAGACCATGGGAATCAGCAGCTTCCACTAGAGGGCAGACACACCCCACAGCCAACCCTCCTTGGGGAACCAATGAAAACTACTTCCTTCTCAAGAGATACCCTCCACAGGGGCTGCCTGACCTGCTGAGTCTCTCCAGCATCTCCTGCTTTCTTTATTTCATGTTCCAGTGTCTGCTGTGTTTTGCCTTGAGGGAGACTGTCAAATGAATCAGAATTAAACTAGTCTAATATCACAGCTCAGTGCAGGCCCTTCGGCCCACAATGTTGGGCCGACCCTATATATTCAGCTCTGATTTGAAATCAGATTCTCCAAAATCCTCACTTATCCGAAAATTTTTAACAAAAATATGGATAAATGAGGATATCCAAAACAAATCAGAAATCCTCATTTATCCAATTGTTTTCGGAGCCAAATTGACCGCAGTCCCCAGGCTCCCAGCGGCAGCGTGGTCACAGTGGAGAGGTGTTGGTGATCAGCAGCGGCCAGCATTTTTTTTTGGAAAGAATAAAACATTATTTTAATGCTTAAAAAAAGCCTTTGGTTGTTGTTTAAATGCTGTTACAAGTGATTTGCTGTTGCTACTGGGCAGTTTTTAAAAAAAAAATGACCAATTCTATGAGAAAACCGTTTTGGATAATCAAAGACTAAATCCTCCCTACCTCATTACACTCTATCATTTATTCAACCATCAATTAACCCTTCCAAAATGCATCATCACCTCACATTTATCTGGGTTGAACTCCATCTGCCACTTTTCTGCCCAACTCTGCATCCTCTCTTTATCCTTTTTGTAACCCACAATGACCTTCAGCTCCAACCACAACTTCCTCCAACCTTTGTATCATCTGCAAACTTAGTGACCCATCCTTCCCCCTTTCATCCAGGTCATTCATAAAAATCTTAAAGAACTGGGTTCAGAATAGATCCCTGCGGAACCCCACTAGTCGCTGGCCACCAGGCAGAATACTTTCCATCCACCACTACTCTCTGCTTTCTACAGACAAGCCAATCTACACAGACAAGGTTCCATGGATCCCATGCCTCGTGGGATGAGTGTCTCATGGGAACCTTGTCAAATGCCTCACTAAAATCCATATAGACCACATCTACTGCCCTACCCTCATCAATTTCTTTTGTTACCTCCTCAAAAAAATCAATTGGGCTCATGAGGCACAACCTTCCTTCACAAAGCCATGATGATTATCCCTGTGAAGACTGGACTTCTCCAAATACTCATAAATCCTGTCCTTAAGAATCCTCTCCAATAGTTTGCCCACCACTGACACAACACTCATTGGTCTATAATTCCCAGGATTCTCCCCGTTACCTTCTTTAAATGTGGAAAACATTTGCCATTCTCCAATCCTCCGGCATCTCCTCTGTGGCCAAGGAGGATAATATGGCTCTGGAAACATCTCCCTCTGTCTGCCCTTCTCTGGTGCTTGAGTCACTGAGCTGGCAGAGATTTCTAAGCTGGAAGGAGGGTCTGATTTCTTGTCCACTCCGCTTCCATGCCAGAGAGCTGGGCATTGGGCTGCAGGGTGTGAATGCACCCAGTGGGTTATCCCAGCAGGTTATCTCAGCATCAACCCAGGTCCTGTCAATGCTACCAAGACACAGACCTGGGAGGCTGGACCAGGTCAATGCCTGGGTTAGAACACTCTCCAACTTACGTTTGGCTCTTCCTCCTTCTTTGGAGGTGGTTTCTCAGTCACTTTCCGCCTGTGTGAGAAAGGAAGCAAGAATGAGGAGTCAAATATAGCCTGAATAGCTTCAACAGTTGCCACTGGGACCA